>NW_024609782.1:370000-377500 GCF_018296145.1 Oncorhynchus tshawytscha
ACAGGAAACAGGAAACCTTGGTTTTTGTCTTGAAACAAAATGTCACCCTATCCCCTACGTTGTGTCCAATGGGCCCTGGTCCAAAGTAGTGCACTCTGGCTACGGGGATAACTAGTCAGATGTATAACTGAATGCATTCAACTGAAACGGGTCTTCCTCATTTAACCCAACTCCTCTGAAATAGAGGGGTGCTGGGGGAGGGCGCTGCCTTAATCAACATCCATGTTCTCAACACCCGGGGAACACTGGGTTAACTGCTTCGCTCAGGAGCAGAACGACAGATTTGTACCTTGTCAGTCCAGGGATTCGAACCAACAACCTTTGGGTTACTGGCCCAGCGTTCCTACCCTCTAGGCTACCTGCCACCCCTTGCAGGAATCTAAGGTCTGTTTTTCTTTAAATGTCTGGTCCTCTCTGATCTCTGAGCTGATCTACACAACCTTTTCATTAACACGGCTAATTAGAATGATTAGAGAGGCTAATATGACTGATAATGGCTGAGGAGAGAAAGAGAGAGAGAGAGAGAGAGAGAGAGAGAGAGAGAGAGAGAGAGAGAGAGAGAGAGAGAGAGAGAGAGAGAGAGAGAGAGAGAGAGAGAGAGAGAGAGAGAGAGAGAGAGTAAGAGAGAGAGAGAGAGAGAGAGAGAGAGAGAGAGTGAGAGAGTAAGAGAGAGAGAGAGAGAGAGAGAGAGAG
This sequence comes from Oncorhynchus tshawytscha, assembly GCF_018296145.1. Classification (NCBI taxonomy): domain Eukaryota; kingdom Metazoa; phylum Chordata; class Actinopteri; order Salmoniformes; family Salmonidae; genus Oncorhynchus; species Oncorhynchus tshawytscha. The sequence continues at coordinate 370,694 of NW_024609782.1, forward strand.
AGAGAGAGAGAGAGAGAGAGAGAGAGAGAGAGAGAGAGAGAGAGAGAGAGAGAGAGAGAGAGGTAGAGAGAGAGAGAGAGAGTAAGAGAGAGAGAGAGTAAGAGAGAGAGAGAGAGAGAGAGAGAGAGAGAGAGAGAGAGTGGATAAACAGACAGCGAGAGAGTAAGTGCATTGACCTCCTGTTCAGTCTCTCCATCTAGTGTTTAGGATGTCGATACTGTCTGGACCACGTCTGGGAGTTGGGACCCAGGCTCCCCCTCTCTCCATCCCTTCCATCTCCCCTCCTCCCCCTTTCCTCATTGACTCTGAGCCACAGAGCAAATACGCTGCAGCAACATTGACGCAACATTGACGGGACGGACAATTGAGACACCCCAGAGAAAGAGAGGGATAGATTTAGAGGGAGAAAGAGAGTGAGATACAGAGAGACAGAGACAGAGAGACAGAGAGAGAGAGAGAGACAGAGAGAATGAGAGAGAAACAGAGAGAGAGAGAGAGAGACAGAGAGAGAGAGAGAGAGACAGAGAGTTGGAGAGCGAGGGAGTGAAATACAGAGAGAGAGACAGAGAGAGAGACAGACAGACAGAGAGTTAGAGAGAGAGAGAGAGAGAAACAGAGAGAGAGAGAGAGAGAGAGACAGACAGACAGAGAGTTGGAGAGCGAGGGAGTGAAATACAGAGAGAGAGAGAGGGAGAGTTAGCGAGAGAGGGGAAGAGAGACTGTCCTGGCTCCAGTGCATTTGCGAAAAAAGCACAATTGTTCAATACAGAAGTATATATTTTTAAACCTGCATATTTAGCTAAAAGAAATCCAGGTTAGCAGGCAATATTAACCAGGAGAAATTGTGTCACTTCTCTTGCGTTCATTGCTCGCAGAGTCAGGGTATATGCAACAGTTTGGGCCGCCTGGCTCGTTGCGAACTAATTTGCCAGAATTTTACGTAATTATGACATAACATTGAAGGTTGTGTAACAGTAATATTTAGACTGATGGATGACACCCGTTAGATAAAATACAGAACGGTTTCATATTTTACTGAAAGAATAAACGTTTTGTTTTCGAGATTATAGTTTCTGGATTCGACCATATTAATGACCTAAGGCTCGTATTTCTGTGTGTTATTATGTTATAACTAAGCCTATGATTTGATAGAGCAGTCTGACTGAGTGGTGGTAGGCAGCAGCAGGCTCGTAAGCATTCATTCAAACAGCACTTTAGTGCGTTTGCCAGCAGCTCTTCGTTGTGCGTCAAGCATTGCGCTGTTTATGACTTCAAGCCTATCAACTCCCGAGATGAGGCTGGTGTAACCGATGTGAAATGGCTAGCTAGTTAGCGGGGTGCGCGCTAATAGCGTTTCAAATGTCACTCGCTCTGAGACTTGGAGTGGTTGTTCCCCTTGCTCTGCATGGGTAGCGCTGCTTCGAGGGTGGCTGTTGTCGATGTGTTCCTGGTTCGAGCCCAGGGAGGAGCGAGGAGAGGGACGGAAGCTATACTGTTACACTGGCCAGAGTGCCTATAAGAACATCCAATAGTCAAAGGTATATGAAATACAAATGGTATGGAGAGAAATACCTAAAACTTCTTACCTGGCAATATTGAAGACTCATGTTAAAAGGAACCACCAACTTTCATATGTTCTCATGTTCTGAGCAAGGAACTGAAACGTTAGCTTTCTTACATGGCACATATTGCACTTTTACTTTCTTCTCCAACACTTTGTTTATGCATTATTTAAACCAAATTGAACACGTTTCATTATTTATTTGAGGCTAAATTGATTTTATTGATGTATTATATTAAGTTAAAATAAGTGTTCATCAAGTAGTGTTGTAATTGTCATTATTAAAAATCATTTTTAAACAATCGTCTGATTAATCAATATCGGCTTTTTTTGGTCCTCCAATAATCGGTATCGGTATCGGCATTGAAAAATAATTTTCGGTCGACCTCTAGTTGTCCGGACCTCTGGCAGTCTCTATGGGGGTGCCACAGGGTTCAAATATTGGGCAGACTCTTTTCTCTGTATATATCAATGATGTCGCTCTTGCTGCTGGTGATTCTCTGATCCACCTCTACGCAGACAACACCATTCTGTATACTTCTGGCCCTTCTTTGGACACTGTGTTAACTAACCTCCAGACAAGCTTCAATGCCATACAACTCTCCTTCCGTGGCCTTCAACTGCAAGTAAAACTAAATACATGCTATACAACCGATCGCTGCCCACAACTGCCCGCCCGCGCAGCATCAATTCTCTGGACGGTTCTGACTTAGGATATGTGGACAACTATAAATACCTAGGTGTCTGGTTAGACTGTAAACTCTCCTTCCAGACCCACATCAAACATCTCCAATCCAAAATTAAATCTAGAATCGGCTTCCTATTTCACAACAAAGCCTCCTTCACTCATGCTGCCAAACATACCCTCGTAGAACTGACCATCCTACCGATCCTTGACTTCGTCGATGTCATTCACAAAATAGCCCCCAACACTCTACTCATCAAACTGGATGCAGTGCCATCCGTTTTGTCACCAAAGCCCCATAACCCACCACTGCGACCTGTACATTTTTGTTGGCTGGCCCTTGCTTCATACTCGTCGCCAAACCCACTGGCTTCAGGTCATCTACAAGTCTCTGATAGGTAAGGCGCCGCCTTATCTCAGCTCACTGGTCACCATAGCAGCACCCACCCGTAGCAAGCGCTCCAGCAGGTATATCTCTCCAGTCAACCCCCAAAGCCAATTCGTCCTTTGGCCTCCTTTCCTTCCAGTTCTCTGCTGCCAATGACTGGAATGAATTGCAAAAATCACTGAAGCTGGAGACTCTTACCTCCCTCACTAACTTTAAGCACCAGCTGTCTGAGCAGCTCACAGATCGCTGCACCTGTACATAGCCCATCTGTAAACAGCCCATCTATCTATCTACCTCATCCCCATTCTGTATTTATTCATTTATCTTGCTCCTTTGCACCCCAGTATCTCTACTTGCACATTCATCTTCGGCACATCTACCATTCCAGTATCTAATTGGTATATTTTAATTACTTCTACTTTTTGTAATTACTTCACCACTGCGGCCTGTTTATTACCTCCCTTCTCACCTCATTTACACACACTGTATATAGATTTTCTTCAACTGTATTATTGACTGTATGTTTTGTTTATTCCATGTGTGACTCTGTGTTGTTGTTTGTGTCGAACTGCTTTGCTTTATCTTGGCCAGGTCGCTGTTGTAACTGAGAACTTGTTCTCAACTTGCCTACCTGGTTAAATAAAGGTGAAATAAAATTTAAAAAAATAAATGACCAGGTGAAAGCTATGATCCCTTATTGATCAGTGTAGATGAAGGGGAGGAGACCAGGTTAAAGGAGGAGTTTTAAGCCTTGAGACGACTGAGACATGGATTGTGTCTGTTTTGCCATTCAGAGGTAGAATGAACAAGAGAACAGATTTAAGTGCCTCTGAACAGTGTATGGTAGTAGGTAGCAGGCACATCTGTTTGTGGCAAGAACTATAACACTGCTGGGTTTTTCACTCTCAATATTTTCTTGTGTGTATCAAGAATGGTCCACCACCCAAAGGACATCCAGCTAACTGGACACGACTGTGGGAGAGTCAACAAGGGCCAGCATCTCTGTGGAACACTTTCACACATTGGGGTCCATGGGACATCCCTGTGGAACACTTTAGACTTCTTGTAGAGTCAACATGGGCCAGCATCTCTGTGGAACACTTTAGACTTCTTGTAGAGTCAACATGGGCCAGTATCCCTGTGGAACCAGACTTCTTGTAGAGTCAACATGGGCCAGTATCCTGTGGAACACTTTAGACTTCTTGTAGAGTCAACATGGACCAGCATCCCTGTGGAACACTTTAGACTTCTTGTAGAGTCAACATGGGCCAGTATCCCTGTGGAACTTTGGACCAGTCAACATGGGCCAGCATCCCTGTGGAACACTTTAGACTTCTTGTAGAGTCAACATGGGCCAGTATCCCTGTGGAACACTTTAGACTTCTTGTAGAGTCAACATGGGGCCAGCATCTTTAGACTTCTGTGGAATACTTTAGACTTCTTGTAGAGTCAACATGGGCCAGCATCTCTGTGGAATACTTTAGACTTCTTGTAGAGTCAACATGGGCCAGCATCTCTGTGGAACACTTTAGACTTCTTGTAGAGTCAACATGGGCCAGCATCCCTGTGGAACACTTTAGACTTCTTGTAGAGTCAACATGGGCCAGCATCCCTGTGGAACGCTTTAGACTTCTTGTAGAGTCCATGTTCTGAAGAATTGAGGACGTTCTGGAGGCAATCAGAAACAATTATTTTACCACAGGGAATATGGTGTTGTTTTAGATAACCTAGGAGTTAGACATCACATTAACATAACGCTGTTTAACTAATTAACTCACTAACCAACCAACATGTACAGCAACTGACTAACTGCCCGTGTGGTTACAATGTAGTCATGTGACAAAGCTCTTTAATCCATATTAAACCCATTGTTACATGATCAGAATGTGTTGATACAGTTGAAGTCGGAAGTTTACACACACTTAGGTTGGAGTCATTATAACTCATTTTTCAACCACTCCACAAATGTCTTGTTAAACAAACTATAGTTTTGGAAAGTCGGTTAGGACATCTACTTTGTACATGACACAAGTCATTTTTCCAACAATTGTTTACAGACATATTATTTCACTTATAATTCACTGTATCACAATTCCATTGGGTCAGAAGTTTACATACACTAAGTTCACTGTGCCTTTAAACAGCTTGGAAAATTCCAGAAAATGATGTCATGGCTTTAGAAGCTTCTGATAGGCTAATTGACATCATTTGAGTCAATTGGAGGTGTACCTGTGGATGTATTTCAAGGCCTCCCTTCAAACTCAGTGCTTCTTTGGTTGACATTATGGGAAAATCAAAAGAAATAAGCCAAGACCTCAGAAAAAAATTGTAGTCCTCCACAAGTCTGGTTCATCCTTGGGAGCAATTTCCAAACGCCTGAAGATACCACGTTCATCTGTACAAACAATAGTACACAAGTATAAACACCATGGGACCACGCAGTCGTCACACCGCTCAGGAAGGAGACGCGTTCTGTCTCCTAGAGATGAACGTACTTTGGTGTGAAAAGTGCAAATCAATCCCAGAACAACAGCAAAGGACCTTGTGAAGATGCTGGAGGAAACAGGTACAAAAGTATCTATATCCACAGTAAAACGAGTCCTATATCGACATAACCTGAAAGGCCCCTCAGCAAGGAAGAAGCCACTACTCCAAAACCGCCATAAAAAAGCCAGACTACGGTTTGCAACTACACATGGGGACAAAGATTGTTATTTTTGGAGAAAAGTCCTCTGGTCTGATGAAAAGAAAATAGAACTGTTTGGACATAATGACCATCGTTATGTTTGGAGGAAAAAGGGGGAGGCTTGCAAGCCGAAGAACACCATCCCAACCATGAAGCACGGGGGTGGCAGCATCATTTTATTGGGGTGCTTTGCTGCAGAAGGGACTGGGGCACTTCACAAAATAGATGGCTTCATGAGGAGGGAAATTATGCGGATATATTGAAGCAACATCTCAAGACATCAGTCAGGAAGTTAAAGCTTGGATCCAAATGGGTCTTCCAAATGGACAATGACCCCAAGCATACTTCCAAAGTTGTGAAAGTCAAGGTATTGGAGTGGCCATCACAAAGCCCTGACCTCAGTCCAATAGAAAATTTGTGGGCAGAACTGAAAAAGCGCGTGCGAGCAAGGAGACCTACAAACCTGACTCAGTTACACCAGCTCTGTCAAGAGGGATGGGCCAAAATTCACCCAACTTATTGTGGGAAGCTTGTGGAAGGCTACCCGAAATGTTTGACCCAAGTTAAACAATGTAAAGGCAATGCTACCAAATACTAATTGAGTGTATGTAAACTTCTGACCCACTGGGAATACGATGAAAGAAATTAAATCTGAAATAAATCATTCTCTCTAGTATTATTCTGACATTTCATATTCTTAAAATGAAGTGGTGATCCTAACTGACCTAAGACAGTACATCTTTTACTAGGATGAAATGTCAGGAATTGTGAAAAACTGAGTTTAAATGTATTTGGCTAAGGTGTATGTAAACTTCCCACTTCAACTGTGTGTATATATATGGAATAGAATCTGGTACCCTTTCCTCCCCCCTCCTCCCCCTCCTCTCTTCATTCTCCCCCTCCTCCCCCTACTCTACATTCCTATCATCATTGCCCCCCTTAAGGAGCTCTTGTTGCAACACCGACAGGGGACACATTTGGGTGTAACACAACACCGACAGGGGACACATTTGGGTGTAACACAACACCGACAGGGGACACATTTGGGTGTAACACAACACCGACAGGGGACACATTTAGGTGTAACACAACACGTTGTAAACACTCTCCTCTCTCCCTTCTTCACAGACAGACAATTTTCCCGCTGAGCCCAATTACATGGGCAGCAGGCAGCAGTTTGTTCAAAGGTAAGGACTCATCATGAATCCCAATAGTCTATATGCTTTCTAGTTATAACTAGATCCTATTCTAGTACTGTACCCTAACCCTTTATAGTTATAACTAGATCCTATACTAGTACTGTACCCTAACCCTAACCCCTTATAGTTATAACTAGATCCTATACTAGTACTGTACCCTAACCCTTTATAGTTATAACTAGATCCTATACTAGTACTGTACCCTAACCCTAACCCGTTACAGTTATAACTAGATCCTATACTAGTACTGTACCCTAACCCTAACCCTTTATAGTTATAACTAGATCC
>NW_024609782.1:380000-385000 GCF_018296145.1 Oncorhynchus tshawytscha
CTCCTTCTGGCTCTTCCATGGTCCCTCCCCTCAGCCTCACCTCTCCTTCTGGCTCTTCCATGGTCCCTCCCCTCAGCCTCACCTCTCCTTCTGGCTCTTCCATGGTCCCTCCCCTCAGCCTCACCTCTCCTTCTGGCTCTTCCATGGTCCATCCCCTCCCCTCAGCCTCACCTCTCCTTCTGGCTCTTCCATGGTCCCTCCCCTCAGCCTCACCTCTCCTTCTGGCTCTTCCATGGTCCATCCCCTCCCCTCAGCCTCACCTCTCCTTCTGGCTCTTCCATGGTCTCTCCCCCCCTCAGCCACACCTCTCCTTCTGGCTCTTCCATGGTCCCTCCCCTCAGCCTCACCTCTCCTTCTGGCTCTTCCATGGTCCCTCCCCTCAGCCTCACCTCTCCTTCTGGCTCTTCCATGGTCCCTCCCTCAGCCTCACCTCTCCTTCTGGCTCTTCCATGGTCCCTCCCCTCAGCCTCACCTCTCCTTCTGGCTCTTCCATGGTCCCTCCCCTCAGCCTCACCTCTCCTTCTGGCTCTTCCATGGTCCCTCCCCTCAGCCTCACCTCTCCTTCTGGCTCTTCCATGGTCCCTCCCCTCAGCCACACCTCTCCTTCTGGCTCTTCCATGGTCCCTCCCCTCAGCCACACCTCTCCTTCTGGCTCTTTGTCTTTGTCTTCCTCTTCATCACTTTCCATTTCTCTTTTATCCCCCCACCTTACTCCTCCCTCCTCTGTTTTCCTCATCACCTCATTGTCACATCTTTGTTTGCTCTCTCTCTCTCCCTTCCTTTCTGTCTCTCTCTCCCTTCCTTCCTCCCCCCTCTCTCTATCTATCTCCCTCTCTCTATAGCTCTCTCTCTCTCTCTCTCTCTCTCTCTCTCTCTTCCTTCCTTCCTTCCTTCCTTCCTTCCTTCCTTCCTTCCTTCCTTCCTTCCTTCCTTCCTTCCTTCCTTCCTTCCTTCCTTCCTTCCTTCCTTCCTTCCTTCCTTCCTTCTCCTCTCCCCCTCTCTCTATCTATCTCTCTCTCTCTCTCTATCTCTCTCTCTGTCTCTCTCTCTCTCTTCTTCTCCTTCCTTCTTCCTTCCTTCCTTCCTTCCTTCCTTCCTTCCTTCCTTCCCCCCCCTCTCTATCTATCTCGCTCTCTCTATATCTCTCTCTCTCTCTCTGTCCTTCCTTCCTTCCTTCCTTCCTTCCTTCCTTCCTTCCTTCCTTCCTTCCTTCCTTCCTTCCTTCCTTCCTTCCTTCCTTCCTCCCCCCTCTCTCTCTGTGTGTATTCCAGCCACGTTGTCAGTTTATCAAAGGAGACAAGCCCATTATGTTTTTATAAGCCCAACCACTTTCCCCTTTCCATTTAGACCCTGTCCTCTCTCCCTCTCTCCCTCCCCTCCACCCCTACTGCGCTCCTCCTCTTCCTCACTCCTCTCATTCGCCGGCAGCAGTGTGATTGTGTAAATGTTTTATAATGGAACAAGGGAAAGGACTTAGCATGCGGCAGGCAGACGATGTAACATCCTGCGCAGCTGATTAAATATGAATAATTATTCTAAGCGCTGTTGGTAGGGCAGATTACACAGGACATGTGTAGAACTATAACTCTGGAGAGGCTCGTACTCAGCCCTCTATCTCCCCGGTGTTCTGTTCTGCCAACGGATGGAGAGGTGGAGCACGGAGGAGAGGGAGGATACATGGAGGGAGGATGAGGAGATGTAGTCTCCTGAGATACGGTAGTAGTTAGGACCATAGTGTTTCCTACACTGTAGAGGGCAGGAGATGATGAGGAGGAGATGTAGTCTCCTGAGATACGGTAGTAGTTAGGATCATAGTGTTTCCTACACTGTAGAGGACAGGAGATGATGAGGAGGAGATGTAGTCTCCTGAGATACGGTAGTAGTTAGGACCATAGTGTTTCCTACACTGTAGAGGACAGGAGATGATGAGGAGGAGATGTAGTCTCCTGAGATACGGTAGTAGTTAGGACCATAGTGTTTCCTACACTGTAGAGGACAGGAGATGATGAGGAGGAGATGTAGTCTCCTGAGATACGGTAGTAGTTAGGATCGTAGTGTTTCCTACAATGTAGAGGGCAGGAGATGATGATGAGTAGGGAGGATGAAGGAGCCTCCTGAGATACGGTAGTAGTTAGGATCGTAGTGTTTCCTACAACGTAGAGGACAGGAGATGATGATGAGGAGGGAGGATGAAGGAGCCTCCAGAGATACGGTAGTAGTTAGCACCATAGTGCTTCAGTAGAGGATAGGACAGGAGATGAGTGTATGAGGAGGGAGGATGATGCTGATGTCCTGGGTTCTCCAGATGACCTGGTAGTTAGTCCTAGCACCATAGTGCTTGTCACAGTGTTCTGGGACCTGGTAGTTCTGTCACCTGTGTTCTGTTACCTGGTGTTCTGACCTGGTGTTCTGTGTCCTGTTCTGTGTTCTGTCACCTGGTGTTCTGTCACCTGGTGTTCTGTGTTCTGTACCTGGTGTTCTGTTCACTGGTGTTCTGTTCTGTCCCTGGTGTTCTGTCACCTGGTGTTCTGTCACCTGGTGTTCTGTCACCTGGTGTTCTGTCACCTGGTGTTCTGTCTGTCCCTGGTGTTCTGTCACCTGGTGTTCTGTCACCTGGTGTTCTGTCGCCTGGTGTTCTGTCACCTGGTGTTCTGTCACCTGGTGTTCTGTCACCTGGTGTTCTGTCACCTGGTGTTCTGTCACCTGGTGTTCTGTCCCCTGGTGTTCTGTCCCCTGGTGTTCTGTCACCTGGTGTTCTGTCACCTGGTGTTCTGTCACCTGGTGTTCTGTCACCTGGTGTTCTGTCGTCTGGTGTTCTGTCACCTGGTGTTCTGTCACCTGGTGTTCTGTCACCTGGTGTTCTGTCGCCTGGTGTTCTGTCCCTGGTGTTCTGTCACCTGGTGTTCTGTCACCTGGTTCTGTTCTGTCTGTCCTGGTGTTCTGTCACCTGGTGTTCTGTCCTGGTGTTCTGTCCCCTGGTGTCCTGTCTGGTGTTCTGTATGTCCAGACAGTACTACTGCAGCATTACACACTGGTGTTCTGTACAGTGCTGTCTGTGTCTGTCTGGTGTTCCTGGTGTTCTGTCCCCTGTCTGTCTGTCTGTCTGTCTGTCTGTCTGTCTGTCTGTCTGTCTGTCTGTCTGTCTGTCTGTCTGTCTGTCTGTCTGTCTGTCTATCTTAACAGCGTTTGTCTTTCCATTAGGTTTTACATTCGTGAAAACACTACACTGGCGAGAGGAATTGGCCAATTAAAGGCGGCCATATGTTTCCCATTTTGAAAATGTACTAATTTAATCGTCCATGAGAACGATTCAGAGTAATAGATGGAAATTATGGAAACATTTATATGTGACGATGCTTATGACAAAATCTGTTTCGTACCACTATGACTGACCCTGTAAAACAACACCTATCATACTACTATGACTGACCCTGTACAACAACACCTATCATACTACTATGACTGACCCTGTACAACAACACCTATCATACTACTATGACTGACCCTGTACAACAACACCTATCATACTACTATGACTGACCCTGTACAACAACACCTATCATACTACTATGACTGACCCTGTACAACAACACCTATCATACTACTAACACCTATCATACTACTGTACAACAACACCTATCATACTACTATGACTGATGACAACACCTATCATACCCTGTAAAACAACACCTATCATACTACTATGACTGACCCTGTAGAACAACACCTATCATACTACTATGACTGGCCCTGTAAAACAACACCTATCATACTACTATGACTGACCCTGTAAAACAACACCTATCATACTACTATGACTGGCCCTGTAAAACAACACCTATCATACTACTTGACTGGCCCTAAAACAACACCTATCATACTACTATCTGACCCTGAATCATACTACTATGACTGACCCTTAAACAACACCTATCATCACTATTACCCTGTAAAACTTTCCATTAACTGCACCTCTCTCTGTCTTTTTATTTTTTCAAAGTAGCCTCCCTTTGCCTTGATGACTTGCTTTACACACTCTTGGGGTTCTCTCAACCACCTTCATGATTCATTGGTTGGTCACTTGGTATTCTATTCTCTGTCTCTGTCTTTACCTCATTCTGCTCTCTCTCTGTCTTTACCTCATTCTGCTCTCTCTCTGTCTTTACCTCATTCTGCTTTCTCTCTCTCTGTCTTTACCTCATTCTGCTCTCTCTCTGTCTTTACCTCATTCTGCTCTCTCTCTGTCTTTACCTCATTCTGCTTTCTCTCTGTCTTTACCTCATTCTGCTTTCTCTCTCTCTGTCTTTACCTCATTCTGCTTTCTCTCTCTCTGTCTTTACCTCATTCTGCTTTCTCTCTGTCTTTACCTCATTCTGCTCTCTCTCTCTCTGTCTTTACCTCATTCTGCTCTCTCTCTCTGTCTTTACCTCATTCTGCTCTCTCTCTCTGTCTTTACCTCATTCTGCTCTCTCTCTGTCTTTACCTCATTCTGCTCTCTCTCTCTGTCTTTACCTCATTCTGCTCTCTCTCTCTGTCTTTACCTCATTCTGCTCTCTCTCTCTGTCTTTACCTCATTCTGCTCTCTCTCTCTGTCTTTACCTCATTCTGCTCTCTCTCTCTGTCTTTACCTCATTCTGCTCTCTCTCTCTGTCTTTACCTCATTCTGTCTTTACCTCATTCTCTCTCTCTCTCTGTCTTTACCTCATTCTGCTTTCTCCCTCTGTCTTTCCCTCCCTCCCTCCCTCCCTCCCTCCCTCCCTCCCTCCCTCCCTCCCTCCTCCCTCCCTCCCTCCCTCCCTCCCTCCCTCCCTCCCTCCCTCCCTCCCTCCTTCATTCCCTCCCTCCCTCCCCCTCCCTCCCTCCCTCCCTCCCTCCCTCCCCCTCAGTCTCTAATTCCGATATTCTGATATGTAGAATGTGTCTCTGTCTGGCTCTGAGCAGCACGAGGGTCCACTCTCAAGTCATTCATTAAACTGACCAATGTGGGAGTTTGTGCCTGG
>NW_024609782.1:402500-407500 GCF_018296145.1 Oncorhynchus tshawytscha
AATGTGAGTCCCTCATCTAGCTGGTCAATGTCTGGTCCCTCATCTAGCTGGTCAATGTGGTCCCTCATCTAGCTGGATTGGTCAGATCATCTGTTGTTGTGGTCCCTCATCTAGCTGGTCAATGTGGTCCCTCATCTAGCTGGTCAATGTGGTCCCTCAACTAGCTGGTCAACATGGTCCCTCATCTAGCTGGTCAATGTGGTCCCTCATCTAGCTGGTCATATGTGTGTGTGACTTCTCACTTTTGTCAGCTGGTTGGAAAAGATTGCAGTCTGTCCTTATTTAGTGACCGACCACCAGAGAATTGTGTCTTAGCTGGTCAATGTGGTCCACATCACTGTGTTGGTCCGTCCTAGCTGGTGGTTAGCTGCTGGTCAAGGTGGTCACACACATCTAGCTGGTCACATGTCTGTTGTTTGTCCCTTCATCAGCTGGTCACATGTGGTCACCTCATCTAGCTGGTCAATGTGGTCCCTCATCTAGCTGGTCAATGTGGTCCCTCATCTAGCTGGTCAATGTGGTCCCTCATCAGCTGGTCACACCTCATCTAGCTGGTCAACATGGTCACACACAGCTGGTCTCGCTGGTCCCTCATTGGCAATTGGCCCTCATCTACAATGTGGTCCCTCATCTAGTGATTGTGTCCCTCATCTAGCTGTCAATGTGGTCCCTGTGTAGCTGGTCAACATCTCCCAGAGAATCCTCATCTAGTGTGGTCAATGTGTGTCCTCATCTAGTGTTTGTGCGTGTGTGTCCCTGTGCTGTGTGTGGTCCCTCATGGTTTTTGTGCGTGGTGTGTGTGTCTCATATAGTGTTTGTGGTCCCTCATCTAGCTGGTCAACATGTGGTCCTCATGTAGCTGGTCACGTGGTCCTCATCTATGGTGCCTCATCTAGCTGGTCAACGTGGTCCCTCATCTAGCTGGTCTTGTTCACCTCGTTCCTCAAGAGGTCAACATGGTCCCTCATCTAGCTGGAATGTGGTCCCTCATCAGCTGGTGAAGCTCATGTGTGGCTGAGCTAGCTGGTGAACATCTCATATGGTAGAGAACATCTAGCTGTCAGTCCCTCAAAAGCCAATGGTGACATCTCATATGGTAGAGAACATCTCATATGGTAGAGAACATCTCATATGGTAGAGAACATCTCATATGGTAGAGAACATCTCATATGGTAGAGAACATCTCATATGGTAGAGAACATCTCATATGGTAGAGAACATCTCATATGGTAGAGGACATCTCATATGGTAGAGAACATCTCATATGGTCAAGAGGAACATCTCATATGGTAGAGAACATCTCATATGGGAACATCTCATAGAGAACATCTCATATGGTAGAGAACATCTCACATCTCATATGGTCTCATATGGTAGAGAACATCATCTCATATGGTAGAGAACATCTCATATGGTAGAGAACATCTCATATGGTAGAGAACATCTCATATGGTAGAGAACATCTCATATGGTAGAGAACATCTCATATGGTAGAGAACATCTCATATGGTAGAGAACATCTCATATGGTAGAGAACATCTCATATGGTAGAGAACATCTCATATGGTAGAGAACATCTCATATGGAGAACAGAACATCTCATATGGTAGAGAACATCTCATATGGTAGAGAACATCTCATATGGTAGAGAACATCTCATATGGTAGAGAACATCTCATATGGTAGAGAACATCTCATATGGTAGAGAACATCTCATATGGTAGAGAACATCTCATATGGTAGAGAACATCTCATATGGTAGAGAACATCTCATATGGTAGAGAACATCTCATATGGTGGTAGAGAACATCTCATATGGTAGAGAACATCTCATATGGTAGAGAACATCTCATATGGTAGAGAACATCTCATATGGTAGAGAACATCTCATATGGTAGAGAACATCTCATATGGTAGAGAACATCTCATATGGTAGAGAACATCTCATATGGTAGAGAACATCTCATATGGTGAACATCTCATATGGAGAACATCTCATATGGTAGAGAACATCTCATATGGTAGAGAACATCTCATATGGTAGAGAACATCTCATATGGTAGAGAACATCTCATATGGTAGAGAACATCTCATATGGTAGAGAACATCTCATATGGTAGAGAACATCTCATATGGTAGAGAACATCTCATATGGTAGAGAACATCTCATATGGTAGAGAACATCTCATATGGTAGAGAACATCTCATATGGTAGAGAACATCTCATATGGTAGAGAACATCTCATATGGTAGAGAACATCTCATATGGTAGAGAACATCTCATATGGTAGAGAACATCTCATATGGTAGAGAACATCTCATATGGTAGAGAACATCTCATATGGTAGAACATCTCATATGGTAGAGAGAACATCTCATATGGTAGAGAACATCTCATATGGTAGAGAACATCTCATATGGTAGAGAACATCTCATATGGTAGAGAACATCTCATATGGTAGAGAACATCTCATATGGTAGAGAACATCTCATATGGTAGAGAACATCTCATATGGTAGAGAACATCTCATATGGTAGAGAACATCTCATATGGTAGAGAACATCTCATATGGTAGAGAACATCTCATATGGTAGAGAACATCTCATATGGTAGAGAACATCTCATATGGTAGAGAACATCTCATATGGTAGAGAACATCTCATATGGTAGAGAACATCTCATATGGTAGAGAACATCTCATATGGTAGAGAACATCTCATATGGTAGAGAACATCTCATATGGTAGAGAACATCTCATATGGTAGAGAACATCTCATATGGTAGAGAACATCTCATATGGTAGAGAACATCTCATATGGTAGAGAACATCTCATATGGTAGAGAACATCTCATATGGTAGAGAACATCTCATATGGTAGAGAACATCTCATATGGTAGAGAACATCTCATATGGTAGAGAACATCTCATATGGTAGAGAACATCTCATATGGTAGAGAACATCTCATATGGTAGAGAACATCTCATATGGTAGAGAACATCTCATATGGTAGAGAACATCTCATATGGTAGAGAACATCTCATATGGTAGAGAACATCTCATATGGTAGAGAACATCTCATATGGTAGAGAACATCTCATATGGTAGAGAACATCTCATATGGTAGAGAACATCTCATATGGTAGAGAACATCTCATATGGTAGAGAACATCTCATATGGTAGAGAACATCTCATATGGTAGAGAACATCTCATATGGTAGAGAACATCTCATATGGTAGAGAACATCTCATATGGTAGAGAACATCTCATATGGTAGAGAACATCTCATATGGTAGAGAACATCTCATATGGTAGAGAACATCTCATATGGTAGAGAACATCTCATATGGTAGAGAACATCTCATATGGTAGAGAACATCTCATATGGTAGAGAACATCTCATATGGTAGAGACACATCTCATATGGTAGAGAACATCTCATATGGTAGAGAACATCTCATATGGTAGAGAACATCTCATATGGTAGAGAACATCTCATATGGTAGAGAACATCTCATATGGTAGAGAACATCTCATATGGTAGAGACATCTCATGCTCATCCTCATTATAAAAGAACATCTCATATTAGAAGGGACATCTCATATGGTAGAGAACATCTCATTGGTAGAGAACATTCATATGGTAGAGAACATTCTCATTCTTAGAGAACATCTCATATGGTAGAGAACATCTCATATGGTAGACACACATCTCATATGGTAGAGAACATCTCATATTAATGAACATCTCATATGAGAACATCTCATATGGTAGAGAACATCTCATATGGTAGAGAACATTTATGGTACAGAACATCTCATCTGGTTGATTCTTCCTTCTTACTCATTATAAAAGCAGAGGCCATTTGTCTGATTGATTCTTCCTTCTTACACACACACACACACACACACACACACACACACACACACACACACACACACACACACACCTTTAATACATAACGTTTTGGTACATTCTATTTGTCTGATTGATTCTTCCTTCTTACACACACACACACACACACACACACACACACACACACACACACACACTACACACACACATAAAGGCCTGATTGGTGGTGCTGCAGAAATGGTTGTCCTTCTGGAAGGTTCTCCCATCTCCACAGAGGAACTCTGGAGCTCAGAGTGTCCATGGGGTTCTTGGCCACCTCCCTGACCCTGACCCTTCTCCCCTGATTGGTCAGTTTGGCAGCCAGCTCTAGGAAGAGTCTTGGTGGTTCCAATCGTCTTCCATTGGCGAGCTTCAATGCTGCAGAAATGTTTTGGCCCCCTTCCCCAGATCTGTGCCTCCACACAGTCCTGCTTGGTTTTTACTCTGACATGCACTGTCAACTGTGGGACCTTATATAGACAGGTGTGAACCTTTCCAAATCATGTCCAATCAATCTAACCACAGGTGGACTCCAATCAATTTGAAGAAATATCTCAAGGATGATCGATTGAAGCAGGCTGAGCCTGAGCTCAATTTCGAGTCTCATAGCAAATGGTCTGAATAGTTATGTAAATAATCTATTTATATTATTTGAAATGTAATACATTTGCAAAAAAATTCTTAAAACCTGTTTTGACTTTGTCATTATGGGGTGTTGTGATGTCATTATGGGGTATTGTGATGTCATTATGGGGTATTGTGATGTCATTATGGGGTATTGTGATGTCATTATGGGGTGTTGTGATGTCATTATGGGGTGTTGTGATGTCATTATGGGGTTTTGTGATGTCATTATGGGGTATTGTGATGTCATTATGGGGTATTGTGATGTCATTATGGGGTATTGTGATGTCATTATGGGGTGTTGTGATGTCATTATGGGGTGTTGTGATGTCATTATGGGGTGTTGTGACGTCATTATGGGGTTTTGTGATGTCATTATGGGGTTTTGTGATGTCATTATGGGGTTTTGTGATGTCATTATGGGGTGTTGTGATGTCATTATGGGGTTTTTGTGTGTGTAGATTGATGAGGATGTTTTA
>NW_024609782.1:412500-417500 GCF_018296145.1 Oncorhynchus tshawytscha
CTCTGTTTCACGGACACATATGGCTAGTTGGGATATGCTGTAGGACAGTATTCATTATTTAGAAGACTGAAGGGTCTGTCTAGTCTGGGTGACTGAGTGAAGGGTCTGTCTAGTCTGGGTGACTGAGTGAAGGGTTTATCTAGTCTGGGTGACTGAGTGAAGGGTCTGTCTAGTCTGGGTGACTGAGTGAAGGGTCTGTCTAGTCTGGGTGACTGAGTGAAGGGTTTATCTAGTCTGGGTGACTGAGTGAAGGGTTTATCTAGTCTGGGTGACTGAGTGAAGGGTTTATCTAGTCTGGGTGACTGAGTGAAGGGTTTATCTAGTCTGGGTGACTGAGTGAAGGGTTTATCTAGTCTGGGTGACTGAGTGAAGGGTTTATCTAGTCTGGGTGACTGAGTGAAGGGTCTGTCTAGTCTGGGTGACTGAGTGAAGGGTTTATCTAGTCTGGGTGACTGAGTGAAGGGTCTGTCTAGTCTGGGTGACTGAGTGAAGGGTTTATCTAGTCTGGGTGACTGAGTGAAGGGTTTATCTAGTCTGGGTGACTGAGTGAAGGGTTTATCTAGTCTGGGTGACTGAGTGAAGGGTCTGTCTAGTCTGGGTGACTGAGTGAAGGGTTTATCTAGTCTGGGTGACTGAGTGAAGGGTTTATCTAGTCTGGGTGACTGAGTGAAGGGTTTATCTAGTCTGGGTGACTGAGTGAAGGGTCTGTCTAGTCTGGGTGACTGAGTGAAGGGTTTATCTAGTCTGGGTGACTGAGTGAAGGGTTTATCTAGTCTGGGTGACTGAGTGAAGGGTTTATCTAGTCTGGGTGACTGAGTGAAGGGGTTATCTAGTCAATGGGGGAAAGGAGCTTCTTGCTTGGCAGAAACTTTCCAGGGTTCATGACAGACCAGAGGAGAGAGTCTAACAGAGACAGTCTTTCCAGGGTTCATGACAGACCAGAGGAGAGAGTCTAACAGAGACAGTCTTTCCAGGGTTCATGACAGACCAGAGGAGAGAGTCTAACAGAGACAGTCTTTCCAGGGTTCATGACAGACCAGAGGAGAGAGTCTAACAGAGACAGTCTTTCCAGGGTTCATGACAGACCAGAGGAGAGAGTCTAACAGAGACAGTCTTTCCAGGGTTCATGACAGACCAGAGGAGAGAGTCTAACAGAGACAGTCTTTCCAGGATTCATGACAGACCAGAGGAGAGACTCTAACAGAGACAGTCTTTCCAGGATTCATGACAGACCAGAGGAGAGACTCTAACAGAGACAGTCTTTCCAGGGTTCATGACAGACTCTAACAGAGACAGTCTTTCCAGGATTCATGACAGACCAGAGGAGAGAGTCTAACAGAGACAGTCTTTCCAGGGTTCATGACAGACCAGAGGAGAGAGTCTAACAGAGACAGTCTTTCCAGGGTTCATGACAGACTCTAACAGAGACAGTCTTTGGGGGAAAGGAGCTTCTTGCTTGGCAGAAACAGTCTTTCCAGGGTTTAACATCTGGTCTCAGTAGGTGAAACATGTTGTCCTGTGTAGTCTAGTGGGTCGGGAATACACACACACACACACACACACACACACACACACACACACACACACACACACACACAGCGGTGGGGCGGTTGGTCAGAAGGAGATTATGATGATACGCCATCACTTCCTGGTCTCGTGCCACATATCAGCCATCTGTCCTCTGGCTAAGGACAGCAGGGAGTGTGTGTGTGTGTGTGTGTGTGTGTGTGTGTGTGTGTGTGTGTGTGTGTGTGTGTGTGTATCACTGCAGGATCCCCTTTCACAAAGTGTCTTACATGGTGCTGCCAGTTGACATCCATATCAGACAGGACTCTCCAGATAAAACACATAGTAGGGAGTTATTTTTCATTTCCTTAACGGTGACTGGCTGATATCTCTCTCTGTATTTATATATAAATATATATATATATATCTGTCTCTGTCTCTCTCTCTGTATATATTCCACAAATCTGGCCTTTATGGAAGAGTGGCAAGACGAAAGCCATTTCTTAAAGATATCCATAAAAAGTGTTGTTTAAAGTTTGCCACAAGCCACCTGGGAGACACACCAAACATGTGGAAGAAGGTGCTCTGGTCAGATGAAACCAAAATTGAACTTTTTGGCAACAATGCAAAACATTATGTTTGGCGTAAAAGCAACACAGCTCATCACCCTGAACACACCATCCCCACTGTCAAACATGGTGGTGGCAGCATCATGGTTTGGGCCTGCTTTTCTTCAGCAGGGACAGGGAAGATGGTTAAAATTGATGAAGATGGATGGAGCCAAATAAAGGACCATTCTGGAAGAAAACCTGATGGAGTCTGCAAAAGACCTGAGACTGGGATGGAGATTTGTATTCCAACAAGACAATGATCCAAAACATAAAGCAAAATCTACAATGGAATGTTTCAAAAATAAACATATCCAGGTGTTAGAATGGCCAAGTCAAAGTCCAGACCTGAATCCAATGGAGAATCTGTGGAAAGAACTGAAAACTGCTGTTCACAAATGCTCTCCATCCAACCTCACTGAGCTCGAGCTGTTTTGCAAGGAGGAATGGGAAAAAATGTCAGTCTCTCGATGTGCAAAACTGATAGAGACATACCCCAAGCTACTTACAGCTGTAATCGCAGCAAAAGGTGGCGCTACAAAGTATTAACTTAAGGGGGCTGAATAATTTTGCACGTCCAATTTTTCAGTTTTTGATTTGTTAAAAAAGTTTGAAATATCCAATAAATGTCGTTCCACCTCGTGATTGTGTCCCCCTTGTTGTTGATTCTTCACCAAAAAATACAGTTTTATATCTTTATGTTTGAAGCCTGAAATGTGGCAAAAGGTCGCAAAGTTCAAGGGGGCCGAATACTTTCGCAAGGCACTGTATATATCTGTCTCTGTCTCTCTCTCTGTCTCCTCTCTTTCTGTATATATATTTATATATTAGTATATATCGGTCTCTCTCTCTCTCTCTGTATATATATATATATATATATATATCAGTCTCTCCAAGTCTCTCCCACATCCTCGTGGTTAGTAATCCGTTTTTCTTCGTCTTTGAAGAGTCTTCGTCTCTCAAACAACCTTTTTACATCTTCACAGCCATTTCACAGTTCCAGTCTGAAGTGAGCAGCTGTGCATTACTGACACATTGTCAATGAAACAACAAGTATCAAATATAGAGTTGTCCTTCACAATAAAACCAGGTCTCAAACCTCTCTAACCTATTCAGAGATCCAGAGACACATCTTATCAACACATTTACATGGATTTTACAACCGGAATAGGGGTTCCTCTGACAGGGATGGATATTGATCATTGTCTGGCATCAATACCAGAGGCCTATGGCAGTGTGTTCTCTTGGCTGATCTGAGGTGATGTGTTTGTCTGGCATCAATACCAGAGGCCTATGGCAGTGTGTTCTCTTGGCTGATCTGAGGTGATGTGTTTGTCTGGCATCAATACCAGAGTCCTATGGCAGTGTGTTCTCTTGGCTGATCTGAGGTGATGTGTTTGTCTGGCATCAATACCAGAGGCCTATGGCAGTGTGTTCTCTTGGCTGATCTGAGGTGATGTGTTTGTCTGGCATCAATACCAGAGCCTATGGCAGTGTGTTCTCTTGGCTGATCTGAGTACTGACATCTGACCTAAAACACTGCTACTTCTTTGTATCAACCTGTTCCTCCTTCTCCTTGTGACTGATTAAGACCCCAATTAATGAATCTATTTTGATTGGTTAATACACAAATTAATGCATCTATTTTGATTGGTTAATACACCAATTAATGCATATATTTTGATTGGTTAATACACCAATTAATACATCTATTTTGATTGGTTAATAGACTAATTAATGCATCTATTTTCATTGGTTAATACACCAATTAATGCATCTATTTTCATTGGTTAATACACCAATTAATGCATCTATTTTGATTGGTTAATACACCAATTAATGCATCTATTTTGATTGGTTAAGACACAAATTAATGCATGTATTTTGATTGGTTAACACACCAATTAATGAGTGTGTTTTGATTGGTTAATACACCAATTAATACATCTATTTTGATTGGTTAATAGACTAATTAATGCATCTATTTTCATTGGTTAATACACCAATTAATGCATCTATTTTCATTGGTTAATACACCAATTAATGCATCTATTTTGATTGGTTAATACACCAATTAATGCATCTATTTTGATTGGTTAACACACCAATTAATGAGTGTATTTTGGCATGTAAGTCATTTCAGGGAGCTTCTCTTCCTGGGGTCCAGCAACATAAGACAGTTAGATACAGTTTAAAATACTACTTGACGTGACATTTCATAACACCTGACCTGACACATTCAGTGTGTTCCCTCAGGCCACCCACAACACTGTGTATTTACAATACAACGTCCATGGGTGTGTGTCTGTGTAGAGTGTGTGTCTTATCATATGGGTGTGTGTCTGTGTAGTGGGTGTCTTATCATATGGGTGTGTGTCTGTGTAGAGTGTGTGTGTGTGTGTCTCTTCACAGTTTCCAATGTTTCAATTTTATCAGTTGTGTGTGTGTGTGTGTGTGTGTGTGTAGTCACTCGGGGAGGGAGGTGCTCCAGGTGCTAGTGGAATTTCTCATTCTGCTAGTCTTGAAAATTTTGTCTGTAGGGGTTGGGGTGAGGAGAGAGGGAGGAGAGAGGGAGGGAGAGGAGTGTTGCTTGTCATCAGAAAAAGAAAGTGCTCTGTTCTATCAGGGGGAAAACTGACGGAGAGCGGAGAGAGAGAGAGAGAGAGAGAGAGAGAGAGAGAGAGAGAGAGAGAGAGAGAGAGAGAGAGAGAGAGAGAGAGAGAGGAGAGAGAGAGAGAGAGAGAGAGAGAGAGAGAGAGAGAAGAGAGAGAGAGAGAGAGAGAGAGAAGAGAGAGAGAAGAGAGAGAGAGAGGAGAGAGAGAGAGAGGAGAGAGAGAGAGAGAGAGAGAGAGAGAGAGAGAGAGAGAGAGAGAGAGAGAGAGAGAG
>NW_024609782.1:430000-432500 GCF_018296145.1 Oncorhynchus tshawytscha
TCCCCTCTTCCCTCCCCCCCTCTTCCTCTCCTCCCCCTCTTCCCTCCCCCTCTTCCTTTCCGTGTGCCGTTGTTCTCCAGCTGTTGCATCAACATGACAAGTGGTTGGTGTTCCTGATTGTTCAGTGACCAATAACAGGGCTAGCATAGTGCTGTCAGCCAGTGTTTTCCACCCACTGGGTTGTGTTGGGGCTGCACCTGGGTTTTTACTCCCCCAGGCGGGGGGTAAAAATGGTGTGGTATGGTGTGTGTGGTGTGTATGGTATGGTGTGGTGTGTATTGTGGTGTGGTATGGTGTGGTGTGTGTGGTGTGTATGGTATGGTATGGTGTGGTGTGTGTGGTGTGGTGTGTATTGTGATGTGGTGTGGTATGGTGTGTGTGGTGTGGTGTGGTGTGGTGTGGTGTGGTGTATGGTTTGGTGTGGTGTGTGTGTGGTGTGGTGTGGTGTATGGTGTGGTGGGGTGTGGTGTGATTTGGTGTGGTGTGTATGGTGTGGTGTGGTGTGTATGGTGTGGTGTGTATGGTGTGGTGTGTGTGGTGTGGTGTGGTGTGTATGGTGTGGTGTGGTGTGGTGTGTATGGTGAGGTGTGTATGTGTGGTGTGGTGGTGTGGTGTGGTGTGTGTGGTGTGGTGGTGTATGGTGTGTGTGTATGGTGTGGTGTGGTGTGGTGTGTGTGGTGTCGTGTGGTGTGTATGGTGTGGTGTGTATGGTGTGGTGTGTTGTGGATATGTCTCCAGTCTCCAACAGCTGAAATTTGCATGGAGTCGTTGGAGCCTGGAGTCAGTAAAGACTGTTGTCGTTGCGATAGAGACATCCAGAAAATTAGCAAATGTCTCTCCACAAGAATACAAGAGACGGGGCATTAACTCTACTAGGAAACTGATGAAGAAGAAGATGAAGGAGAGAGAGAGAGAGAGAGAGAGAGACAGAGAGACAGAGAGAGAGAGAGGAGAGAGAGAGAGACAGAGAGAGAGAGAGAGAGAGAGAGAGACAGAGAGAGAGAGAGAGAGAGAGAGAGACAGAGAGAGAGAAAGAGAGAGAGAGAGGGGGCATTAACTCTACTAGGAAACAGAAGGAGAGAGAGAGAGAAGGAGAGAGATAGAGAGAGAGACAGAGAGACAGAGAGAGAGAGCGAGAGACAGAGAGAGAGGAGAGAGCGAGAGAGAGAGAGAGAGAGAGAGAGAGAGAGAGAGAGAGAGAGAACACTAACTCTAATAGGATAGTAGTGTTTGACTACCATTCTATAGAACCCTATTTCATATTGTGTTTGAGTAACATAACATTGTAAAGTGATTTAAATCCAGGCTCATCAACATATGAGGGAGAATATCCCTCATGAAGGGTTATTCTACCACAGTACAGCACACAGACATATGATCAATGTTGTTATGAGAGGAGAGAAGAGGAGAGGGAACGAGAGAGGAGAGAGGGATGGAGAGAGGAGAGAGAGAGGATGAGAGAGGAGAGAGTGAAAGAGAGAGGTGAGGGGGATGGAGAGAGGAGAGAGTGAAAGAGAGAGGGTGAGAGGGATGGAGAGAGGAGAGCAGGATGGAGAGAGGAGAGAGAGGGAGGGGAGAGAGGGATGGAGAGGAGAGAGTGGGAGAGAGGGATTGAGAGAGAGGGAGAGGGATGGAGAGAGGAGAGAGGGATGGAGAGAGGAGAGCAGGGATGGAGAGAGGAGAGAGGGATTGAGAGAGGGATTGAGAGAGGAGAGAGGGATTGAGAGAGGAGAGAGGGATGGAGAGAGGAGAGAGGGATTGAGAGAGGAGAGAGGGATGGAGAAAGGAGAGAGGGATGGTGAGAGGAGAGAGGGATGGAGAAAGGAGAGAGGGGAGAGAAGACAGAGAGAGGAGAGAGGGATGGAGGGAGGAGATGAGGGATGGAGAGGAGAGAGGAGAGAACGACAGAGAGAGGAGAGAGGGATGGAGAAAGGAGGAGTGAGGAGATGGAGGGAGGAGAGAGGGATGGAGAGAGGAGAGAGGGATGGAGGGAGGAGAGAGGGATGGGAGAGGAGGATGGGGGAGAGGAGAGAACGACAGAGAGAGGAGAGAGGGATGGAGGGAGGAGAGAGGGATGGAGAGGAGAGAGAGAGAGAAGAGAGAGAGAGGAGAGGCAGAGAGGGAGAGGGATAGGGATAGAGGAGAGGGATGGAGAAGGAGAGAGGAGAGAACGACAGAGAGGAGAGAGGGATGGAGGGAGGAGAGAGGGATGGAGAGATGGAGAGAGGAGAGAACGACAGAGAGAGGAGAGAGGGAGAGGGAGGAGAGAGGGATGGGGAGGGAGAGAGATAGAGGAGAGAGGGATGGAGAGAGGAGAGAGAGGATGGAGTAGAGAGAGGGATGGAGGGTGGGAGAGAGAGAGGGATGGGGGAGGAGGAGGGATGGAGGAGGAGAGAGAGGGATGGGGAGAGGAGAGAGGAGAGAACGATAGAGAGAGGAGAGAGGGATGATTTAGGGAGGAGGACAGAGAGAGGAGAGAGGGATGGAGGGAGAAGAGGGA
>NW_024609782.1:437500-440000 GCF_018296145.1 Oncorhynchus tshawytscha
TCAGATCACAGCTCTACTGTGGTGTAGTCAGATCACAGCTCTACTGTGGTGTAGTCAGATCACAGCTCTACTGTGGTGTAGTCAGATCACAGCTCTACTGTGGTGTAGTCAGATCACAGCTCTACTGTGGTGTAGTCAGATCACAGCTCTACTGTGGTGTAGTCAGATCACAGCCCTACTGTGGTGTAGTCAGATCACAGCTCTACTGTGGTGTAGTCAGATCACAGTTCTACTGTGGTGTAGTCAGATCACAGCTCTACTGTGGTGTAGTCAGATCACAGCTCTACTGTGGTGTAGTCAGATCACAGCTCTACTGTGGTGTAGTCAGATCACAGCTCTACTGTGGTGTAGTCAGATCACAGCTCTACTGTGGTGTAGTCAGATCACAGTCTCTGTAAAGGTTATCTGGCTGTCCCCACAGGAGAACCCTTTGGTGTAGTCAGATCACAGCTCTACTGTGGTGTAGTCAGATCACAGCTCTACTGTGGTGTAGTCAGATCACAGCTCTACTGTGGTGTAGTCAGATTCACAGCTCTACTGTGGTGATACACACAGTCAGCATCACAGCTCTACTGTGGTGTAGTCTTTCTAGTGTCTGTAAAGGTTATCTGGCTATCCCCACAGGAGAACCCTTTTTGGTTCCAGGTAGAAGTACTCCTGGGGGTTCTACTGGGAAGGCAAAAGGGGTCTACATGGAACCCAAACGGGTTCTACTGGGAAGGGAAAATGGTTCTCCTATGGGAACAGCTGAAGAACCTTTGGATTCCTTTTATCTAAGAGTGTATGGTTTACCATTTATCATCCATACTGTGTAGATACACACACAACAGCACACACACCCGCACGCGCACACACACACACACACACCCACACACACCACACACACACACCACACACACACACACACACTACTGTTTCTATGCAGCATAGGTATATCCTGCTCTCTGCCCAAAGGGCCTCTCCTGCTGTTAACCTTAAGGCGCTAAGGAGAGAGGAGGAGGGGAGGGGGGGGGGTGGAGAGGAGAGAGGAGAGGTGGAGAGGAGGGAGGTGGAGAGAGAGAGAGGGAGGAAGCTGGAGAGGAGAGAGAGGAGGGAGGAGGGAGGTGGGAGAGAGGAGGAGAGAGGGGAGAGAGGTGGAGAGGAGAGAGGGGAGGGAGGTGGAGAGGAGAGAGAGGAGGGAGCTGGGAGAGGAGAGAGAGAGGAGAGAGGTGGAGAGGAGAGAGAGGAGAGAGGTTAGAGGAGAGAGAGGGAGGGAGGTGGAGAGGAGAGAGAGGAGGGAGGTTAGGGTAGAGAGAGGAGGGAGGTGGAGGGGAGAGAGAGGAGGAGGTTAGAGGAGGAGGGAGGGAGGTGGAGAGGGGAGAGAGGGGGGGGTGGAGAGGAGAGAGAGGAGGGAGGTGGAGAGGAGAGAGAGGAGGAAGCTGGAGAGGAGGAGGTGGAGAGAGGAGAGAGGTTAGGAGGAGAGAGGGAGGGAGGTGGAGTGGAGAGGAGAGAGAGGAGGGAGGTGGAAGCTGAGAGAGGAGAGAGGAGGGAGGAGGGAGGTGGAGAGGAGAGAGAGGAGAGAGGTTAGAGGAGAGAGGAGGAGGGAGGTGGAGAGGAGAGAGAGGAGGGAGGTTAGGGTAGAGAGAGGAGGAGGTGGAGGGGAGCGAGAGGAGGGTGTGGAGGAGGAGAGAGAGGGGGAGGGAGGGGGGGTGGAGAGGAGAGAGAGGAGGGAGGTGGAGAGGAGAGAGAGAGGAGGAAGCTGGAGAGGAGAGAGAGAGGAGGGAGGTGGAGAGGAGAGAGAGGAGAGAGGTTAGAGGAGAGAGGGGAGGGAGGTGGAGAGGAGAGAGAGGAGGGAGGTTAGGGAGAGAGAGAGGAGGAGGTGGAGAGGGGAGAGAGAGGAGGGAGAGGAGGAGAGAGAGGGAGGAGGGGGGAGGGGGTGGAGAGGAGAGAGAGGAGGGAGGTGGAGAGGAGAGAGAGGAGGAAGCTGAGAGGAGAGAGAAAGGAGGGAGGTGGGGGTGGAGGAGAGAGAGGAGAGAGGTTAGAGGAGAGAGGGGAGGGAGGTGGAGAGGAGAGAGAGGAGGGAGGTTAGGGTAGAGAGAGGAGGAGGTGGAGGGAGAGAGAGGAGGGAGGGGAGAGGAGAGGAGGAGGGAGGTTAGGGAGAGAGAGGAGGAGGTGGAGGGGAGAGAGAGGAGGGTGTGAGGAGGGAGAGAGAGGGGGAGGTGGGGGGGTGGAGAGGAGAGAGAGGAGAGGAGGTGGAGGAGGAGAGAGAGGAGGAAGGTGGAGGGAGAGAGAGAGAGAGGGAGGGGGTGGAGAGGAGAGAGGTTAGAGGAGAGAGGGGAGGGAGGTAGAGAGAGAGAGAGAGGAGGGAGGTTGGGAGAGAGAGGAGGAGGTGGAGGAGAGAGGGAGGGAGGTAGAGGAGGAGAGAGAGGAGGGAGGTTAGGGGAGAGAGAGGAGGAGGTGGAGGGGAGCGAGAGGAGGGTGTGAGGAGGAGAGAGAGGGGGAGGTGGAGATGAGAGAGAGA
>NW_024609782.1:447500-450000 GCF_018296145.1 Oncorhynchus tshawytscha
GGTCCAGAAGGTTCAGTAACTCTTAGAGGACAGTAGAAGGTCTGGAGGTCTGTCAGGTCCAGAAGGTTCAGTAACTCTTAGAGGACAGTAGAAGGTCTGGAGGTCTGTCAGGTCCAGAAGGTCCAGTAACTCTTAGAGGACAGTGGAAGGTCTGGAGGTCTGTCAGGTCCAGAAGGTTCAGTAACTCTTAGAGGACAGTAGAAGGTCTGGAGGTCTGTCAGGTCCAGAAGGTTCAGTAACTCTTAGAGGACAGTAGAAGGTCAGGAGGTCTGTCAGGTCCAGAAGGTTCAGTAACTCTTAGAGGACAGTAGAAGGTCTGGAGGTCTGTCAGGTCCAGAAGGTTCAGTAACTCTTAGAGGACAGTAGAAGGTCTGGAGGTCTGTCAGGTCCAGAAGGTTCAGTAACTCTTAGAGGACAGTGGAAGGTCAGGAGGTCTGTCAGGTCCCAAAGGTTCAGTAACTCTTAGAGGACAGTAGAAGGTCAGGAGGTCTGTCAGGTCCCGAAGGTTCAGTAACTCTTAGAGGACAGTAGAAGGTCAGGAGGTCTGTCAGGTCCAGAAGGTCCAGTAACTCTTAGAGGACAGTGGAAGGTCTGGAGGTCTGGAGGTCTGTCAGGTCCAGAAGGTGGACATTGATATAGATGCTTGTCTCACCAGTTTAAGGACTTGAATCTCACACGCCTCCGATAAACTCTTTATAAAATATTTGCCTCCATTTTTTCCAAGGTGGGATTTAGCCTATAGGCTATTATTCAAGCAAGGTAAGACATACCTCATAATATGAAATAAAACATTGATGTTTCAAACAATGGAGTGTGTTTTCAAAAAGCCTCCTGCCTCCAGCTCACAATGTAAAGTGGTGGTAGATCTGATAGCCTGTTGCACTCGAATGGTGAATGGGAGGCACCCTTCAACTACCAGTTTGACAAATACAAAAATATGAGCTATTTTTAATCGTGCAATCAAAACCGTTTTCTAACACGCGATGGCATTTAGAAGTGTTGCTCAAAGATGCTGATAATAACATGTGTTTAACTCCAGGAGGCGTGGGGGTGTGGGGGTGTGGCGTGTGGGGGTGTGGGCGTGTGGGGGTGTGGCGTGTGGGGGTGGGGGTGTGGCGTGTGGGGGTGTGGCGTGTGGGGTGTGGGGTGTGGCGTGTGGGGGTGTGGGGGTGGGGGTGTGGGCGTGTGGGGGTGGGGTGTGGGGGTGTGGGGTGGGGGTGTGGGGGTGTGGCGTGTGGGGTGGGGGTGTGGCGTGTGTGGGGTGTGGCGTGTGGGGTGTGGGGTGGGGGGGGTGTGTGGGGTGTGGGGTGTGGGGTGTGGGTGTGGGGGTGTGGTGGCGTGTGGGGGTGTGGGCGGTGGGGGTGGGGGTGTGGCGTGTGGGGGTGTGGCGTGTGGAGGTGTGGCGTGTGGGGGTGTGGCGTGTGGAGGTGTGGCGTGTGGAGGTGTGGCGTGGGGGTGTGGCGTGTGGAGGTGTGGCGTGTGGCGTGTGATAGTCGTGTTGGGATACACAACATACATGATAATGAAAGTACCACAGACGGCAATTGAATTCCACTGAATTATGCAAATTAACTTATTGACCAATAAGCAGGATGGTAAAATGTATGAATTAAAAGCATTATTTTCCCATGTGATTTATTTTTCTAATTTTGGACAGAACAGTTGTATTTTACAACTTTTCATTTTCTTTATGGGCCAAAAGACGTGTGTGTGTGTGTGTGTGTGTGTGTGTGTAGATGAAGGACATTACATGTAAACATTACTTCTGCTTACCTCAGCCTTTTCTCTCACCCAGACTACTGTAGCACACACACACACACACACACACACACACACACACACACACACAGAGAGAGGTCTGGCCGTTGAACTTCCTCAAGGCCGATGTGTTGATTGTCAACAGAAGGAAGAGGGTGATGGAGATGTGATGTACCTGGTTCACACGCTTCTGTTCAAGGCCCTTCAGAACAGATACCGCATGAGCTTGACTGAGATTGTGAGAGAGAGGGAGTGGAGCGAGAGTAGAGAGAGAGTAGAGAGAGAGTGGAGAGAGAGTAGAGAGAGAGTGGAGAGAGAGTAGAGAGAGAGTAGAGAGAGAGAGAGAGAGAGTAGAGAGAGAGTAGAGAGAGAGTAGATAGAGAGTAGAGAGAGAGTGGAGAGAGAGTAGAGAGAGAGTGGAGAGAGAGTAGAGAGAGAGTGGAGAGAGAGTAGAGAGAGAGTAGAGAGAGAGTGGAGAGAGAGTAGAGAGAGTGGAGAGAGATAGAGAGAGAGTGGAGAGAGAGTAGAGAGAGAGTAGAGAGAGTAGAGAGAGAGGGAGTGGAGAGAGAGTGGAGAGGGAGTGGAGAGAGAGTAGAGAGAGAGTAGAGAGAGAGAGAGAGGAGTAGAGAGAGAGAGTAGAGAGAGAGTGAGAGAGAGTAGAGAGAGAGTAGATAGAGAGTAGAGAGAGAGTGGAGAGAGAGTAGAGAGAGTGGAGAGAGAGAGAGTAGAGAGAGAGTGGAGA
>NW_024609782.1:452500-465000 GCF_018296145.1 Oncorhynchus tshawytscha
ACCTACTGGCCAGAACCCAGTCAGTTGGTATTGAGATGGTACTGACTGTAATGACTGAGAAGTGGACCTACTGGTCAGAACCCAGTCAGTTAGTATTGAGACGGTACTGACTGTATTGAAAGACATAGGGTTGTGTTCCAAATGCCACCCTAGAACCTATGTAGTACATGGGGCTTTTGTAAAAGTAGTGCGCTGTGTACGGAATAGGGAGCTGTTTAAGATGTGGACAGAGACATCTTCAAAACCTCCAGGTTTCTCCACAATGACAGAACCATTGACCTCCATCTTGGTTTTTCACACAGGCCCCAGAATGCATGGCATCTCTATCTCCTCCCCCTACCTCTCCCCCTGCTCCTCTTCCTCCTGTTCCTCCTCCCCCCTCCTCGTCCACCTCCTCCCCCTCCTCCTCCTCCTCCCCCTACTTCTCCCCCTCCTCCCCCCTCCTCCTGTTCCTCCACCCCCTCCTCGTCCGCCTCCTCCTTCCTCCTCCTCCTCCCCCCCCTCCTCCTCCTCCTCCCCCTCCTCCTCTTCCTCCTCCCCTCCTCCTCCTCTTCCTCCTGTTCCTCCCCCTCCCCCTCCTCCTCCTCCCCCTCCTCCTCCTCCCCGTCCTCCTCCTCCCTCCCTACTTCCACCCCCTCCTCCCCTCCACCTCCTCCTCCCTCCCCCCTCCTCCTCCTCCCTCCTCCTCCTCCTCCTTCTCCCCCTCCTCCCCCCCTCCTCCTGTTCCTCCTGTTCCTCCACCCCCTCCTCCCCCCCTCCCCCCCCTCCTCCCCTCCTCCCCCCCCTCCTCCCCCCCTCCTCCTCTCCCTCCTCATCCTCTCCCTCTGTGCTATAATACATCTCTCCTCAGGCTGTGACTTTGAACAATGTATCCAGGCATTAGCTGTGTGTTTCCTGCTGTTGGTGAGAGAATAGCTAATGAAAGGAAGTAGTTTTATTGAAAGACCTTGGTCCTTGGCTTCGTTCAGACCAATAGCCGCCTCTCCTGCCGCTTGTTTGTAGCCCGCTGTCAGAATGTCGAACGGCCCCCGGTGCCATATCGGAATTCCCCGTTGAGATAAAGGTTAGTCTCACAGATGCCGGTGCCGCTGTGGCATCCTGATGGCGCCAACCCACTAACCCACCGTAAATAACCAGAGCAACGTTCCTGGAAAAGCAGATGTAGGTGACAGTGTGGATACAGTACATACAGGTTGTATATATACCTAGCTATATGTACCACGACAAGGCAGGGTAATGATGAGAGGTTGTATATATACCTAGCTATATGTACCACAACAAGGCAGGGTAATGATGAGAGGTTGTATATATACCTAGCTATATGTACCATGACAAGGCAGGGTAAAGATGAGAGGTTGTATATATACCTAGCTATATGTACCACGACAAGGCAGGGTAAAGATGAGAGGTTGTATATATACCTAGCTATATATACCACGACAAGGCAGGGTAATGATGAGAGGTTGTATATATACCTAGCTCTATGTACCACAACAAGGCAGGGTAAAGATGAGAGGTTGTATATATACCTAGCTATATGTACACAACAAGGCAGGGTAATGATGAGAGGTTGTATACATACGTAGCTATATGTACCACGACAAGGCAGGGTAATGATGAGAGGTTGTATATATACGTAGCTATATGTACCACAACAAGGCAGGGTAATGATGAGAGGTTGTATACATACGTAGCTATATGTACCACAACAAGGCAGGGTAATGATGAGAGGTTGTATATATACCTAGCTATATGTACCACAACAAGGCAGGGTAATGATGAGAGGTTGTATATATACCTAGCTATATATACCACGACAAGGCAGGGTAATGATGAGAGGTTGTATATATACCTAGCTATATATACCACGACAAGGCAGGGTAATGATGAGAGGTTGTATATATACCTAGCTATATGTACCACGACAAGGCAGGGTAAAGATGAGAGGTTGTATATATACCTAGCTATATGTACCACGACAAGGCAGGGTAATGATGAGAGGTTGTATACATACGTAGCTATATGTACCAGGACAAGGCAGGGTAATGATGAGAGGTTGTATATATACGTAGCTATATGTACCACAACAAGGCAGGGTAATGATGAGAGGTTGTATACATACGTAGCTATATGTACCACAACAAGGCAGGGTAATGATGAGAGGTTGTATATATACCTAGCTATATGTACCACGACAAGGCAGGGTAAAGATGAGAGGTTGTATATATACCTAGCTATATGTACCACAACAAGGCAGGGTAATGATGAGAGGTTGTATACATACGTAGCTATATGTACCGCGACAAGGCAGGGTAATGATGAGAGGTTGTATATATACGTAGCTATATGTACCACAACAAGGCAGGGTAATGATGAGAGGTTGTATACATACGTAGCTATATGTACCACAACAAGGCAGGGTAATGATGAGAGGTTGTATATATACCTAGCTATATGTACCACGACAAGGCAGGGTAATGATGAGAGGTTGTATATATACCTAGCTATATGTACCACAACAAGGCAGGGTAATGATGAGAGGTTGTATATATACCTAGCTATATGTACCACGACAAGGCAGGGTAATGATGAGAGGTTGAATATATACCTAGCTATATGTACCACGACAACAAGGCAGGGTAATGATGAGAGGTAATGATGTATATATACCTAGCTATATGTACCACGACAAGGCAGGGTAATGATGAGAGGTTGTATATATACCTAGCTATATGTACCACAACAAGGCAGGGTAATGATGAGAGGTTGTATATATACCTAGCTATATGTACCACAACAAGGCAGGGTAATGATGAGAGGTTGTATATATACCTAGCTATATGTACCACAACAAGGCAGGGTAATGATGAGAGGTTGTATATATACCTAGCTATATGTACCACGACAAGGCAGGGTAATGATGAGAGGTTGTATATATACCTAGCTATATGTACCACAACAAGGCAGGGTAATGATGAGAGGTTGTATATATACCTAGCTATATGTACCACAACAAGGCAGGGTAATGATGAGAGGTTGAATATATACCTAGCTATATGTACCACGACAAGGCAGGGTAATAATGAGAGGTTGTATATATACCTAGCTATATGTACCACGACAAGGCAGGGTAATGATGAGAGGTTGTATATATACCTAGCTATATGTACCACGACAAAGCAGGGTAATGATGATAGGTTGGATATATACCTAGCTATATGTACCACGACAAGGCAGGGTAATGATGAGAGGTTGTATATATACCTAGCTATATGTACCACGACAAGGTAGGGTAATGATGAGAGGTTGTATATATACCTAGCTATATGTACCACAACAAGGCAGGGTAATGATGAGAGGTTGAATATATACCTAGCTATATGTACCACGACAAGGCAGGGTAATGATGAGAGGTTGTATATATACCTAGCTATATGTACCACGACAAGGCAGTGTAATGATGAGAGGTTGTATATATACCTAGCTATATGTACCACAACAAAGCAGGGTAATGATGATAGGTTGATATATGCCTAGCTATATGTACCACGACAAGGCAGGGTAATGATGAGAGGTTGTATATATACCTAGCTATATGTACCACGACAAGGTAGGGTAATGATGAGAGGTTGTATATATACCTAGCTATATGTACCACAACAAGGCAGGGTAATGATGAGAGGTTGAATATATACCTAGCTATCTGTACCACAACAAGGCACTGTATTGATGAGAGGTTGTATAGATACCTAGCTATATGTTCCACAACATGGCACTGTATTGATGAGAGGTTGTATACATATGTAGTTGTATGTACCAGACAAGGCATGGTAAAGATGCGAGGTTGAATATGTACCTAGCTATATGTACCACAACAAGGCAGGGTAATGATGAGAGGTTGAATATATACCTAGCCTTATGTACCACAACAAGGCAGGGTAATGATGATAGGTTGTATATATACCTAGCTATATGTACCACAACAAGGCAGGGTAATGATGAGAGGTTGAATATATACCTAGCTATATGTACCACAACAAGGCAGAATGGAGCTATACACCTCAGCAGGTAATGATGAGAGTTTGTATATATACCTAGCAATATGTACCACAACAAGGCTCAGTATTGATGAGGGGTTGAATATATACCTAGCTATATGTACCACTGTAATCACAAGTCATTGTTATCACTGAAAGTGTATACCACCAGAATGGAACTATAAACCTCGGAATGGAACTATAAACCTCAGAATGGAACTATAAACCTCAGAATGGAACTATACACCTCAGAATGGAGCTATACACCTCAGAATGGAACTATACACCTCAGAATGGAGCTATACACCTCAGAATGGAGCTATACACCTCAGAATGGAGCTATACACCTCAGAATGGATCTATACACCTCAGAATGGAGCTATACACCTCAGAATGGATCTATACACCTCAGAATGGAGCTATACACCTCAGAATGGAGCTATACACCTCAGAATGGAACTATACACCTCAGAATGGAGCTATACACCTCAGAATGGAGTTATTTCACTGTTATCATGAGTCATTGTTAATAACACCTGTGGTGTATCACCTGAGAGACTTTGTACTGTGGTTATCTGGTAATGATCCATGTAGTTGGCGGTTGATAATCCTATGAATTATGGACTGAAGTGAAGCTGTTCTCTGCTATCCTTTGAAAATCTCCCCTCCCCCAAATGGAAAAAAAAACTAATGAGAAGCAAATGAGATGCCTGCCATAGTGGGAAAATACGCACACACACACACACACACACGCACACACACACACAGACGGAGAGCAGCAGCCGTCCGTCTGGCCAAACGAGTCCAAACTAATATTTAGCCGCTCTGATTTGTAGAGAGCTCTTGGGGCCCCGGCGTTCTAGCCGGCCGGCTGGCTGCGTAGGCAGGGAGGAGGGAGAGAAGGGGGGGGGGGATGGAGAATTCAAGGGGTGGTGAGAGAGAGGGATGGAAGAGTGGAGGGGTGGAGAGAGAGAGACAGAGAGGGAGGAGAGGAGGGGAAGCGAGAGAGGAGTGGAGAGAGAGAGAGAGAGAGAGAGGGGTGGAGAGAGAGAGGGATGTAAGAGTGGAGGGGTGGAGAGAGAGGAGTGAAGAGAGAGAGGGGGTGTGGAGGGGTAGTGAGAGAGGAGTGGAGAGAGAGAGGGGTGGAGAGAGAGAGAGGGGTGGAGAGAGAGGGGGTGTGGAGGGGTAGTGAGAGAGTAGTGAAGAGAGAGGGGTGTGAAGGGGTAGTGAGAGAGGGGTGGAGAGAGAGAGGGGTGGAGGGGTAGTGAGAGAGGTGTGAAGAGAGAGAGGGGGTGTGGAGGGGTAGTGAGAGAGGAGGGAGAGAGAGAGAGGGGTGGAGGGGTAGTGAGAGAGGAGTGAAGAGAGAGAGGGGTGTGAAGGGGTAGTGAGAGAGGGGTGGAGGGGTAGTGAGAGAGGTGTGAAGAGAGAGAGGGGGTGTGGAGGGGTAGTGAGAGAGGAGTGGAGAGAGAGAGAGGGGTGGAGGGGTAGTGAGAGAGGAGTGAAGAGAGAGAGGGGGTGTGGAGGGGTAGTGAGAGAGGAGTGGAGAGAGAGAGAGGGGTGGAGAGAGAGGGAGGAGTGGAGGGGTAGTGAGAGAGGAGTGAAGAGAGAGGGGGTGTGGAGGGGTAGTGAGAGAGGAGTGGAGAGAGAGGGGGGTGGAGAGAGAGAGGGGTGGAGAGAGAGAGAGGGGTGGAGAGAGATAGAGGAGTGGAGAGAGAGGGTTGGAGAGAGAGGGGGTGGAGAGAGGGGGTGGAGAGAGAGAGAGGGGTGGAGAGAGAGAGGGTGGAGAGAGAGGGGGTGGAGAGAGAGAGAGGGGTGGAGAGAGAGAGAGGGGTGGAGAGAGAGAGAGGGGTGGAGAGAGGGGGTGGAGCGAGAGAGGGGGTGGAGAAAGAGAGGGGTGGTGGGGTAGTGAGGGGTAGTGAGAGAGGGGTGGAGGGGTTGTGAGAGAGAGAGAGGGGTGGAGGGGTAGTGAGAGAGAGGGGTGGAGAGAGAGAGAGAGAGGGGTGGATAGAGAGAGAGAGAGAGATGGGTGGAGAGAGAGAGAGGTGGAGTGGTAGTGAGAGAGGGGTGGAGAGAGGGAGAGGTGGAGGGGTAGAGAGAGAGAGCGGGGGGTGGAGAGAGAGGGGGTGGAGAGAGAGAGAGAAGGGTAGAAGAGAGGGAGAGGGGTGGAGGGGTTGTGTGAGAGAGAGAGGGGTGGAGAGAGAGAGGGGTGGAGGGGTAGTGAGAGAGAGAGAGAGAGAGAGAGTGGGGTGGAGAGAGAGAGGTGGAGTGGTAGTGAGAGAGGGGTGGAGGGGTAGTGAGAGAGAGAGAAGGTGGAGAGAGAGGGGTGGGAGAGAGAGAGAGAGAGGGGTGGAGAGGTACTGCCTCTTGTCCCTTCAGGTGAGCAGGTGCAGCCGTGACAGATGCCCTGGATGCCTTGTTCCATCTGACACACACACACCATGCCTTGGGGGTTACTGACCATGACCTACACACACACACACACATACACACACACACACACCATGCCTTGGGGGTTACTGACCATGACCTACACACACACACACATCCAGTCCAGTTCCTGCCTTGGTACCGGCTGGGCCCACAGGAGGACACAGGTGTGTCTTCTGCTATAGGGATGGCTGCCTCTGCTAACATTACTGTGTACACCTCTCTCCCTCCCTCCATCTGCTTGCTACAGAGCAACATTAATCACTGAGAGGGGTATTAATGTGAGGAGGGTGTGTTGGGCCTGGGGGGGGTGACATTTAGAGAAATCAAACCCTCCTATATTTAAATCACACAACATCACATATTGAATTCAGGAGAGAGGAAATGCTGTCGTCCATCAACTGTAGCCAGTTAGTCACTTTGTGTTTAGTTGAAGACCTTAAAGTGACCTCTCTTCCCTGGGGTCTTGGTGTCACAAGGCACGTAGCTTGTTGACACGTAGCTTGTTGACACGTAGCTTGTTGACACGTAGCTTGTTGACATGTAGCATGTTGACATGTAGCTTGTTGACACGTAGCTTGTTGACACGTAGCTTGTTGACACGTAGCTTGTTGACACGTAGCTTGTTGACACGTAGCTTGTTGACACGTAGCTTGTTGACACGTAGCTTGTTGACACGTAGCATGTTGACACGTAGCATGTTGACACGTGGCTTGTTGACACGTAGCTTGTTGACATGTAGCATGTTGACATGTAGCTTGTTGACACGTAGCTTGTTGACACGTAGCTTGTTGACACGTAGCTTGTTGACACGTAGCTTGTTGACACGTAGCATGTTGACACGTAGCTTGTTGACACGTAGCTTGTTGACACGTAGCTCTTTGTTGACACGTAGCATGTTGACACGTAGCTTGTTGACATGTAGCATGTTGACATGTAGCTTGTTGACACGTAGCTTTTGACACGTAGTATTTTTGACACGTAGCATGTTGACACGTAGCTTGTTGACACGTAGCTTGTTGACACGTAGCTTGTTGACACGTAGCTTGTTGACATGTAGCTTGTTGACACGTAGCTTGCTGACACGTAGCTTACTGACACATAGCTTGTTGACACGTAAGCTTGTTGACAAGTATTGTTGACACATAGCTTGCTGACACGTAGCTTGTTGACATGTAGCTTGTTGACACGTAGCTTCAACCACCACCATGTAACTTGTTGACACGTAGCTTGTTGACACGTAGCTTGTTGACACGTAGCTTGTTGACATGTAGCTTGACATCAACTGACACATAGCTTGTTGACATGTAACTTGTGACACTAGCATCAACTGTCACTACTGACATCAACTGGAAGGAGTAGACCAAGGTGCAGAGTGGTAGGCGTACAGAGAGAACCAGAACCAGTTTGCTTAGGAGACTCTTCTCCAGGTTCATCTCTCTGTAGGTGATGGCTTTGTTATGGAAGTTTTGGGAATCACTTCCTTTTAGGTGGTTGTAGAGTTTAACGGCTCTTTTCAGGATTTTTATCATTCTGCTCTGCATGCATTATTTGGTGTTTTACGTTGTACACGGAGGATATTTTTGCAGATTTCAGAGTCTCAATTCGGTGTTTGTCTCATTTTGTTGAATTCTTTGTTGGTGAGCAGGACCACAGACCTCACAACCATAAAGGACAATGGGTTCCATAAATGATTAAAGTATTTTTAGACAGTAGACAGTATAGTAGTTTACAGGATCTCCTCTGTCACCAACATCAACCACCACCACACTAAGCTACCACCACTACTGACATCAACTACCATCACTACTGACATCAACCACCACCACCACTACTGACATCAACTACCACCACTACTGACATCAACTACCATCACTACTGACATCAACTACCATCACTACTGACATCAACTACCACCACTACTGACATCAACTACCATCACTACTGACATCAACTACCACCACTACTGACATCAACTACCACCACTACTGACATCAACTACCACCACTACTGACATCAACTACCATCACTACTTACATCAACTACCACCACTACTGACATCAACTACCATCACTACTGACATCAACTACCATCACTACTGACATCAACTACCACCACTACTGACATCAACTACCACCACTACTGACATCAACTACAATCACTACTGACATCAACTACCACCACCACTACTGACATCAACTACAATCACTACTGACATCAACTACCACCACTACTGACATCAACTACCATCACTACTGACATCAACTACCATCACTACTGACATCAACCACCACCACCACTACTGACATCAACTACCACCACCACTACTGACATCAACTGTGACAACTACTGACATCAACTACCACCACTACTGACATCAACTACCACCACTACTGACATCAACTACCACCACTACTGACATCAACTACTACCACTACTGACATCAACTGCGACAACTACTGACATCAACTACCATCACTACTGACATCAACTACCACCACTACTGACATCAACTACCACCACTACTGACATCAACTACCATCACTACTGACATCAACCACCACCACCACTACTGACATCAACTACCACCACCACTACTGACATCAACTGCGACAACTACTGACATCAACTACCACCACTACTGACATCAACTACCATCACTACTGACATCAACTACCATCACTACTGACATCAACCACCACCACCACTACTGACATCAACTACCACCACCACTACTGACATCAACTGCGACAACTACTGACATCAACTACCACCACTACTGACATCAACTACCACCACTACTGACATCAACTACCACCACTACTGACATCAACTACTACCACTACTGACATCAACTGCGACAACTACTGACATCAACTACCATCACTACTTACATCAACTACCACCACTACTGACATCAACTACCATCATTACTTACATCAACTACCACCACTACTGACATCAACTACCATCACTACTGACATGAACTACCATCACTACTGACATCAACTACATCAACTACCACCATCACTACTGACATCCACCACCACTACTGACATCAACTACCATCACTACTGACATCAACTACCACCACTACTGACATCAACTACCACCACTACTGACATCAACTACCACCACTACTGACATCAACTACCATCACTACTGACATCTAAACTACCACCACTACTGACATCAACTACCATCACTACTGACATCAACTACCATCACTACTGACATCAACTACTACAACACCACATCAACTACCATCAACTACATGACATCAACTACTGACATCAACTACTGACATCAACTACCATCACTACTGACATCAACTACCACCACCACTACTGACATCAACTACTGACATCAACTACTGACATCAATCACTACTGACATCAACTACCATCACTACTGACATCAACTACCACCACTACTGACATCATCACTACTGACATCAACTACCACCACTACTGACATCAACTACCACCACTACTGACATCAACTACCACCACTACTGACATCAACTACCATCACTACTGACTAAACTCAACTACTGACATCAACTACCATCACACATCAACACATCACTACTGACATCAACTACCATCACTACTGACATCAACTACCACCACTACTGACATCATCAACTACTGACATCAACATCAACTGACATCAACTGACATCAACTACAACCACTACTGACATCAACTACCATCACTACTGACATCAACCACCATCACTACTGACATCACTACTGACATCAACTACCACCACTACTGACATCAACTACCACCACTACTGACATCAACTACCATCACTACTGACATCAACTACCACCACCACTACTGACATCAACTACCATCACTACTGACATCAACTACCACCACCACTACTGACATCATCTACCATCACCACTACTGACATCAACTACCACCACCACTACTGACATCAACTACCACCACTACTGACATCAACTACCATCACTACTGACAACAACTACCACCACTACTGACATCAACTACCACCACTACTGACAACAACTACCACCACTACTGACATCAACTACCACCACTACTGACATCAACTACCATCACTACTGACAACAACTACCATCACTGCTGACATCAACTACCATCACTACTGACATCAACTACCATCACTACTGACAACAACTACCATCACTACTGACATCAACTACCACCACTACTGACATCAACTACCATCACTACTGACAACAACTACTGACATCAACTACCATCACTACTGACAAAGTCTCCTGATTTAAAACCTAAACGATTTCTGGGTTTACATTTGTGTAGCTAGCGAGGTAGGAGAAGTTGGTGTTGTGTGTGTGTGTGTGTGTGTGTGTGTGTGTGTGTGTGTGTGTGTGTGTGTGTGTGTGTGTGTGTGTG
Source organism: Oncorhynchus tshawytscha (assembly GCF_018296145.1). Lineage (NCBI taxonomy): Eukaryota > Metazoa > Chordata > Actinopteri > Salmoniformes > Salmonidae > Oncorhynchus > Oncorhynchus tshawytscha. The sequence continues at coordinate 463,377 of NW_024609782.1, forward strand.
TGTGTGTGTGTGTGTGTGTGTGTGTGTGTGCAGGAGAAGAAGAGCGAGAGAATGTCACCCCTAGTGTCATATGCCATATTGTTAGTCATAGATATGAGGTGAACTCCTCAAGGTCGTCCGGCTCTCCAACATGAATAATCTATAAGAGGTTTCCTCCTCTGACTAAATGCACGGAAAAATGTCTGGCATGGATTATTTATGTTTTAATATGTGTCCAGTGAATGGACAATGTCCTGAGAGAGAGAGAGAGAGAGACAGAGAGAGAGACAGAGACAGAGAGAGAGAGAGAGACAGAGAGAGAGAGAGAGAGAGAGAGACAGAGAGAGAGACAGAGAGACAGAGAGAGAGACAGAGAGAGAGAGAGAGAGACAGAGAGAGAGAGAGAGAGAGACAGAGAGAGAGAGAGAGAGAGAGAGAGAGAGAGAGAGAGAGAGAGAGAGAGAGAGACAGAGAGAGAGAGAGAGAGAGACAGAGAGAGAGAGAGAGAGAGAGACAGAGAGAGAGAGAGAGAGAGAGAGAGAGAGAGAGAGAGAGAGAGAGAGAGAGAGAGAGAGAGAGAGAGAGACAGAGAGACATTGCTGCGGTCTAGCAGATACCAGCTTCATTATCTTGGTCTGGACCAGGCCACAAAACCAGGATGTAAACCAGTTGTCTGGACCAGGCTGGAACACCAGGATGTAAACCAGTTGTCTGGACCAGGCTGGAACACCAAGATATAAACCAGTTGTCTGGACCAGGCCACAAAACCAGGATGTAAACCAGTTGTCTGGACCAGGCCACAAAACCAGGATGTAAACCAGTTGTCTGGACCAGGCCAGAACACCAAGATATAAACCAGTTGTCTGGACCAGGCTGGAACGCCAGGATGTAAACCAGTTGTCTGGACCAGGCTGGAACACCAGGATGTAAACCAGTTGTCTGGACTAGGCCACAAAACCAGGATGTAAACCAGTTGTCTGGACCAGGCCACAAAACCAGGATGTAAACCAGTTGTCTGGACCAGGCCAGAACACCAAGATATAAACCAGTTGTCTGGACCAGGCTGGAACGCCAGGATGTAAACCAGTTGTCTGGACCAGGCTGGAACACCAGGATGTAAACCAGTTGTGTGGACCAGGCCAAAACACCAGGATGTAAAGGACCAGGCCAGAACACCAGGATGTAAACCAGATGGTGATGGTAGAAGGCAGTGTTGGTAGAGGTTTCACTAAGGCAGCTGTCAGAGTGTAGAGGTTGATGCTGTTACGTGACTACCACAGATTGATGTGGATAGTGGTGGTGGGGGTAGAGCTGTCAGAGTGTAGAGGTTGATGCTGTTACGTGACTACCACAGATTGATGTGGATAGTGGTGGTGGGGGTAGAGCTGTCAGAGTGTAGAGGTTGGTGCTGTTATGTGACTACCACAGATTGATGTGGATAGTGGTGGTGGGGGTAGAGCTGTCAGAGTGTAGAGGTTGATGCTGTTATGTGACTACCACAGATTGATGTGGATAGTGGTGGTGGGGGTAGAGCTGTCAGAGTATAGAGGTTGGTGCTGTTATGTGACTACCACAGATTGATGTGGATAGTGGTGGTGGGGGTAGAGCTGTCAGGGTAGAGCTGTGTAGAGGTTGATGCTGTTTT
>NW_024609782.1:472500-480000 GCF_018296145.1 Oncorhynchus tshawytscha
TGAATTCAGAAGGACTGAAACATGGACATCTGAATTCAGAAGGACTGAAACATGGACAGCTGAATTCAGAAGGACTGAAACATGGACAGCTGAATTCAGAAGGACTGAAACATGGACAGCTGAATTCAGAAGGACTGAAACATGGACAGCTGAATTTCAGAAGGACTGAAACATGGACAGCTGAATTCAGAAGGACTGAAACATGGACAGCTGAATTCAGAAGGACTGAAACATGGACAGCTGAATTCAGAAGGACTGAAACATGGACAGCTGAATTCAGAAGGACTGAAACATGGACAGCTGAATTCAGAAGGACTGAAACATGGACAGCTGAATTCAGAAGGACTGAAACATGGACAGCTGAATTCAGAAGGACTGAAACATGGACAGCTGAATTCAGAAGGACTGAAACATGGACAGCTGAATTCAGAAGGACTGAAGCATGGACAGCTGAATTCAGAAGGACTGAAACATGGACAGCTGAACTATGTTGAACTTCTTTGACTCTTTTTGTGATTCTTTGGGAATGACAGAATGCTGGGCACTTTCTGTCTGGCTCCCTGCAAGCTTTTAATCCAAGTGGCCACCAGCTCATTGTTAATGTGATTCTTTGGGAATGACAGGAATGAGCAGCTTCTGTCTGGCTCCTTGCAAGCTTTTTAATCCAAGTGGCCACCAGCTCATTGTTAATGTGTGTTCATGGTCTTTCCTTTGCCAGGACAAGCTTACACGTCTGTTTGTGTGTGTGTGTGTTGCTTACGTGAAGTGTGAACGCAGCCATTGGCTTCTGGGAGGATTATTATAATGGTCTATCATGACAATCGGAGGACAGGTCCTGAGAGTCAGGGACCTGGAAGAGTAGACAGAGTTGGTTCTCGACCTGAACTTTGGTTTGGTTCTGACCGACGACCCGCAGAGAGAGAGAGACAAAACACTTCTCTAAACTTTTTTAATATTGATGTTTAAAAGTGCAAAAGGAAAACCGTATCTTAAACAGGTTGGTCATTCAGGGGTATGGGGGGGTGTCGGTGGGGTCAGGGAGGGGTCAGGGAGGGGGAGGTGGGGTTCTAGAATGTGTCAGCATATCTCACCTGTCCTAATCCTGTTCTTTATAGTCACCTGTGAAACCCTGTGCTTCTATATCATTATTCACACGGAACATTCCAGACTGGGGAAGTCTAACACACACACACACACACACACACACACTGTACACACACGACCACGCTGTGTACACACATGAGATGTAAAGCGCCTCATCAAACTGTGTCATCAGCTTCCTGTTCCTGTATGTTGAGTCTACTTGTCTGAGCCTCCCGTTCTTCAGCGATCACAATCCTTTACTGAAGGGGATATTGTTTTTTCCTTCAACTGTGAAAAGATATATCTATAGAAACCATACAGATTAATATATGTACTCTCAATTTATGTATAGTGTCCATATTCCCCCATAAAAAAAAAATATTTATACATTTTGTAAAAAAAAAAAAAACAATTAAAACAAACTTAAGAAGAAAAAAATGTGAAAGAAAAGCGTCGTCCTGAAGTTGAGGTGAAGTTGACAAGTTGGAGATATTTATTCCAAAACGACACTAAAGGACACCGGGCCGCTGCGTGTCACTGTTTCAAAGAAAATCCCAACAGTCCCTTCACCTGCCCACTATTACACAATATCATTAAATGTTCAACAATGTATCCAATTTAATGTGTTTTAACATCAACAACAAAAAATACTTATTTTTTGTTTTGTTTTTTTTAAATCTGCAATTTTCTGTGCATTTGAGCCAAATTGTTACATGTACAAGAGCTATAATGTGTATTTTATTAAATTAATATATCGTTGTGTTGCAATATACATGGGCTTTATATTGTATTTTGACGACCTCGCCTTAGTAGCTTGTCGAACTCTATGAGTTTAAATCAGTTTGGGGATGTATCCCGAATAGCACCCTGTTTCCTGTGGAGTGCACTAGTTTTGACCAGGGCCCATAGGGACACTCATAGGGCTCTGGTCAAAACTAGTGCACTACGTAGTGTATAGGGTTCCGTTTAGGACTCAATCCTTGGGTATTCTTTTTGTTTGTTTTTTTTTCCGTCTGTGTGTTCTCCTCTCTACTTTTGCGTCCTTGCAGGATGGGTTTCACTTTTCTTTCAGGCGTGTTCTCCTCTCTACTTTTGCGTCCTTGCAGGATGGGTTTCACTTTTCTTTCAGGCGTGTTCTCCTCTCTTTCCAACCTGAAATCACAATGCTTCTTATTTATTACAACACAAAACGGTCCAGCACACTTAGACTACGAAAACAAAACAAAACAAACAACAACAACAAACTACAACAACAAACTACAACGACCACGTTCAACAACCGTTGAGACTATTTTTACTGATCTTATTACACTATTGAGTTTATATTTATTGTCATTTTTCCAAAATACAATAAAAAAACTGCCATTATGTGGAGTTGTTACCATGGCGATTATACACAGAATAATACTGTGTGTTCCAAATGGAACTCTTATTCCCTATATTAGTGCACTACTTTATTTTGTTTACCAGGACCCTATAGAACTTTACTCAAAAAGTAGTGCACTACATAGGGAATAAGGGTGCTATTTTAGGATACAGACAAATACACGCTTCTATTGTTCATGTTCAGCTTGTGGCTCCTGAAAAAGCACTGGTCCAGAATCAGATTGTGTGTTTTATATAAAGGACCAAAAACAGGAAAAAGGTGATCTGTGTTCTGTCTGTCTGTTCGATACGGATCATCGCATCGCTCGACAACGATGAGGAGAAACCCAAACATCACCAACTCATTTAACATTCAAACGGATATAACCATGTTTCGTGTCTTTAGCTGTACAAGTAGGCTTCGTTAAATCACGCGCTGAGTTAAAGTTCAGGGTTTGTGTTACGATATAGGAAGCAGAGGAATCATCTGGGACTTCATCTAAACGGTGTTGTCCCGGGGTGCTCGCTAAACTCGTCTTTCACAACCACAGCAGCGTAGGAAAAAACACATCTCTATTTCTGGATCTCATATGAAGATACACTATCTCATATTCACCTATTCACTACACTATCTCATATTCACCTATTCACTACACTATCTCATATTCACCTATTCACTACACTATCTCATATTCACCTATTCACTACACTATCTCATATTCAACTATTCACTACACTATCTCATATTCACCTATTCACTACACTATCTCATATTCACCTATTCACTACACTACCTCATATTCACCTATTCACTACACTATCTCATATTCACTACACTATCTCATATTCACCTATTCACTACACTATCTCATATTCACCTATTCACTACACTATCTCATATTCATATTTCTATCTCATATTCACCTATTCACTACACTATCTCATATTCACCTATTCACTACACTATCTCACTATTCACTACACTATCTCATATTCACTATTCACTACACTATCTCATATTCACCTATTCACTACACTATCTCATATTCACCTATTCACTACACTATCTCATATTCACCTATTCACTACACTATCTCATATTCACCTATTCACTACACTATCTCATATTCACCTATTCACTACACTATCTCATATTCACTATTCACTATCTCATATTCACCTATTCACTACACTATCTCATATTCACCTATTCACTATCTATTCACTATTCACTATCTCATATTCACTACACTATCTCATATTCTCACTATTCACCTATTCACTACACTATCTCATATTCACCTATTCACTACACTATCTCATATTCACCTATTCACTACACTATCTCATATTCACCTATTCACTACACTATCTCATATTCACCTATTCACTACACTATCTCATATTCACCTATTCACTACACTATCTCATATTCACCTATTCACTACACTATCTCACTATTCACTACACTACCTCATATTCTATTCACTACACTATCTCATATTCACTATTCACTACACTATCTCATTCACCTATTCACACTATCTCTATTCATATTACACTATCTCATACCTATTCACACACTATCTCATATTTCACTATCTCACTATCTCTCATATTCACCTATTCACTACACTATCTCATATTCACTATCTCATTCTATTCACTACACTATCTCATATTCACCTATTCACTACACTATCTCATATTCTCATATTCACCTATTCACTACACTATCTCATATTCACTACACTATCTCATATTCACCTATTCACTACACTATCTCATATTCACCTATTCACTACACTATCTCATATTCACCTATTCACTACACTATCTCATATTCACCTATTCACTACACTATCTCATATTCACCTATTCACTACACTATCTCATATTCACCTATTCACTACACTATCTCATATTCACCTATTCACTACACTATCTCATATTCACCTATTCACTACACTATCTCATATTCACCTATTCACTACACTATCTCATATTCACCTATTCACTACACTATCTCATATTCACCTATTCACTACACTATCTCATATTCACCTATTCACTACACTATCTCATATTCACCTATTCACTACACTATCTCATATTCACCTATTCACTACACTATCTCATATTCACCTATTCACTACACTATCTCATATTCACCTATTCACTACACTATCTCATATTCACCTATTCACTACACTATCTCATATTCACCTATTCACTACACTATCTCATATTCACTACACTATCTCATATTCACCTATTCACTACACTATCTCATATTCACTATTCACTACATCTCATATTCACCTATTCACTACACTATCTCATATTCACCTATTCACTACACTATCTCATATTCACCTATTCACTACACTATCTCATATTCACCTATTCACTACACTATCTCACTACTATTCACTATTCACTATCTCATATTCACCTATTCACTTCACCTATTCACTACACTATCTCATATTCATCTCATATTCACTACACTATCTCATATTCACCTATTCACTACACTATCTCATATTCACTACACTATCTCATATTCACCTATTCACTACACTATCTCATATTCACCTATTCACTACACTATCTCATATTCACCTATTCACTACACTATCTCATATTCACTACACTATCTCATATTCACTATTCACACTATCTCATATTCACCTATTACACTATCTCATATTCACCTATTCACTACACTATACCTCATATTCACCTATTCACTACACTATCTCATATTCACCTATTCACTACACTATCTCATATTCACCTATTCACTACACTATCTCATATTCACCTATTCACTACACTATCTCATATTCACCTATTCACTACACTATCTCATATTCACCTATTCACTACACTATCTCATATTCACCTATTCACTACACTATCTCATATTCACCTATTCACTACACTATCATATTCATATTCACTCTATTCACTACACTATCTCATATTCATATTCACTACACTATCTCATATTCACCTATTCACTACACTATCTCATATTCACCTATTCACTACACTATCACTATCTCATATTCACCTATTCACTACACTATCTCATATTCACCTATTCACTACACTATCTCATATTCACCTATTCACTACACTATCTCATATTCACCTATTCACTACACTATCTCATATTCACCTATTCACTACACTCATATTCATATTTACACTATCTCATATTCACCTATTCACTACACTATCTCATATTCACTACACTATCTCATATTCACCTATTCACTACACTATCTCATATTCACCTATTCACTACACTATCTCATATTCACCTATTCACTACACTATCTCATATTCACCTATTCACTACACTATCTCATATTCACTACACTATCTCATATTCACCTATTCACTACACTATCTCATATTCACCTATTCACTACACTATCTCATATTCACCTATTCACTACACTATCTCATATTCACCTATTCACTACACTATCTCATATTCACCTATTCACTACACTATCTCATATTCACCTATTCACTACACTATCTCATATTCACCTATTCACTACACTATCTCATATTCACCTATTCACTACACTATCTCATATTCACTACACTATCTCATATTCACCTATTCACTACACTATCTCATATTCACCTATTCACTACACTATCTCATATTCACCTATTCACTACACTATCTCATATTCACCTATTCACTACACTATCTCATATTCACCTATTCACTATTCATATTCACTATTCACTACACTATCTCATATTCACCTATTCACTACACTATCTCATATTCACCTATTCACTACACTATCTCATATTCACCTATTCACTACACTATCTCATATTCACCTATTCACTACACTATCTCATATTCACCTATTCACACACTATCTCATATTCACCTATTCACTACACTATCTCATATTCACCTATTCACTACACTATCTCATATTCACCTATTCACTACACTATATTCATATTCACATATTCTATTCTCTATTCACCTATTCACTACACTATCTCATTCACCTATTCACTACACTATCTCTCACCTATTTCACTACTATTCACTACACTATCTCATATTCACCTATTCACTACACTATCTCATATTCACTACACTATCTCTATTCACTATTCACTATTCTCATATTCACACTACATCTCTATTCATTCTACACTATCTCATTATTCACTATTCACTATTCACTATCTCATATTCAACTATTCACTACACTATCTCTCACCTATTTCATCTCATATTCACTATTCACTACTATCTCATATTCACCTATTCACTACACTATCTCATATTCACTATTCACTACACTATCTCATATTCACCTATTCACTACACTATCTCATATTCACCTATTCACTACACTATCTCAACTATTCACTACACTACACTATCTCATATTCACCTATTCACTACACTATCTCATATTCAACTATTCACTACACTACCTCATATTCACCTATTCACTATTCTATTCACCTATTCACTACACTATTTCATATTCACCTATTCACTACACTATCTCATATTCTATTCACTACACTGCCCTCTCACCTCTCTCTCTCTCTACTTCCTGCCCCTCTCTTTCTCTACTTCCTGCCCTCTCTTTCTCTACTTCCTGCCCCCTCTACTTCTGCCCCTCTCTCTTCCTGCCCCTCTCTACTCACTACCTCTCTCACTATATTCTCTATTCCTCTCTATTCTCTACTTCCTGCCCCTCTCTTTCTCTACTTCCTGCCCCTCTCTTTCTACTTCCTTCCTGCCCCTCTCTCTCTCACTTCTCTCTCTCTCTCTCTCTACTTCCTGCCCCTCTCTTTCTCTACTTCCTGCCCCTCTCTTTCTACTTCATTCACCCTCTCTCTCTCTACTTCCTCCCTCTCTCTCTCTCTCTCTCTCTCTACTTCCTGCCTTTCTCTCTCTCTCTCTGCCGTGTATTCTATCAGTTCTCTGGCGGGGAGACAGCTAGGTTGTCTTCCAATGAGTGAGGGTTGTGGGTGGCTGAGGTG
>NW_024609783.1:0-40000 GCF_018296145.1 Oncorhynchus tshawytscha
TGTTAGCCTCATGAATACACCCAGACCATCTTGAATTTCAACAGGGACAACTCCAATATAAAGTGTTTTTTCTCAAAATTGCCGGGATTTCACGTGGATCACACTTATATCAGCACACTCCAAACTGCCTAAGCATTACGAAACTGCTATTCGATCAAATAAGCCTCATCTATCAAAATGGCAGTTAATTTGTATCTTTACTAAATTCGACAGTCTCTCATCACCATACAACACTTTTCACTTGCTTAATCATTGATGATTTACACAGATTTTGGACGGAGTAAAACCTCTTGCTTCACCTCTTCCTCTCTGGTATGAAGTTTGAGAAAATAACATGGCGACGAGTCTTGTCCTTGAGGCAGAACTGAGCGATTTCTGTTAGATGGGCCAGCTGCAAAGTCAAAATGGGCTATATTGTAAAACATTGGATTAATTTAAGGTTATAGTTAGGCATTCGGGTTAGCAGTGTGGTTAAGGTTAGGGTTACGTTTAAAATGTGATTTTATGACTTTGTGTCTGTGCCAGCTAGTGACCACTTTGCAGAGCTGCTTCCAGAACAACATTCATGACAATAAACGCTAACCTGCGTGAAAATATGGGCACCTGCTTGTTGGCCTGCTTCGCTTCCTGCGCCACTTTGTTCCTTTGGTTTGTATGTTTGTTTGAGTTTTTTAGTTGCATGGTTTTTAAGTTAAAAGTAAAGAAGCAATTGGTATACAGACATAAAGCGTTTTAACTGAATTGTGAAGAGGAATTGACAATGTGTTAACTTGATGACTGAAACGGTAACGATTGAAAACCAAAAGAAACTGTCCTTTTTGTTGTCTGCCTTTGCGTCACTCTGCCTGCTCAATCCAGGCCCTAGAACCGGGCACTTATCCATCTTGTCACATCTCGGCCTATATACCATTATTAACAGTCCATCAATAATTGGATGGATGGGTCTCCTACACTGTTGTCATGGAAGACAACAGAAGCCATGGAAAAGGGAGGGCGCATCACTTTAATTTTTGCAACGTCTACTTTCCAGAGGCGGGAGTGTGCTGTGACTCTCTGCAAAATCCAATCGCAACGCACAGACATATCAGCATCCGACCACGGAAGGACCCACATATGTGTCAGCAATCATGTAAGAGCAATGCCATACGTGCTCACCTTTAAAAACTTGCTCCCAACTCATCATGTAGCCAGCTTTACGGGGTTCAAATAAGAGACCACTCATATCAATAGCAATAATCTCCGTCGCTTCCATTGCGCTGAGGAAAACATCACACTGGTAAGATGTATTATGTTGCTTTTGATAGCGAGGATGAATGTGTTCATTTTTGCTTAAAAATTGGAATTTGTAGAACGTAGCATTGGCCTTTTAATTGCGTTTTGACCTCTAAGGACACCTGAGTCATCGTGAAATATAACTAACATTTACTTCCTAAACGTTTTACATTTAGTTGTGGGGTTTTTTTTTGCAGTGAAATGTCGCCTTGATTGATGCATGACCATAGCATTCTACTCCAGCTGCACGCATGTACTGATGCCGCGGTTAACAAACATCATAAGCGGTGCCGGCGCTGTCCGTCTCAGCACCAAGGACAGGGCTCGGGCACAGTCTCTGTGGCGTAGTTTAAAAACAAACTGCATGCGCTCCAAAAAGGTGGCAACCTTTTTCACAAGCCGCTCTGGTTTAGTTGAACTGATCAGCTGGGTTGAAATTTCAAATGTAATAAAACAATCTTTCTATATTTGTATAACATTATTATCAATGGGTATTTAAACTAATAATTCTGGTTAAAATTTTTTTTTAACCATCAATATTTTTGTTCTAATTTAAGCAGAGGCATAGCAGGCATAGCAGGCAATCAGACAGACATAAACTATTACAGTTAATATTTAAATCCTGTAAGTGGATTTCAAAGTCAGGGGTTGGCAGTTGCAATATTTATTAGCCTATTCATCAATATTCATATTTTCATTGCTGCATTTACACTCAAGAGAATGTTGAGGTACCTTTTTTTTATCCAGGGACTGTTTATTGAATGGTGACTGAGAGTGTGCAATGTGAATTGTAAAACAGCTTTTACAACTAAAACAGATATCTAGTAACAACAGTGACATTTGTTTTTGCAGGAAGAGAACATGTCTCGTTCCTACCTGTTCTTCCTCTCCTTATGGAGCTCTGTTATTGTGGTCGGACGCGGTTGTCCTGAACTATGCAACTGCTCCGACAAATACGGACGCCACTTCGCTGAATGCTCCTACAAAGACTTGGTTGACATCCCTGAAAGGTTGCCCCCCAACGTGACCACTCTGAGTCTCACTGCCAACAAAATATCTCTGGTGGAGTCGGGCAGCTTCGACAATGTGACCCAAGTCACTTCCTTGTGGATGGCCCATAACGAGATAGTCACCATCGAACCGGGCACCCTGGCTCCCCTGGTCCAGCTGAGGAACTTTGACGTCAGTCACAACAAGATGGTGCATTTCCCTTGGGAGGATCTCTGTCACCTCACAGCCCTGCAGCTGCTGAAGATGGACCACAATGAGATGGTCAGTCTGCCTAAAGACTCCTTCTCTAACCTCAAGGACCTGAGGTCTCTCCGCCTCAACAACAACCGGTTCACCACTATAACGCAGGGGACTTTCGACAACCTGATCTCCCTGTCTCATCTACAGCTCTATAACAACCCATTCACATGCCACTGCAGGATGGACTGGCTGAGGGACTGGATTCTAAACGCCACCATATCGGTTCCAGAACAGAACTTGATTGTCTGTGAAACTCCAGAGCAGTTGAGAGGAGCGGTGATCGTGAAACTGTCTGAGTCAAAGTGCATGGCCCCTAATGTCAGCATAACGGCTGAGCCTAACGTTGAGAATACGACACTCTTTGAAGGCACAGTGTTGATCCTGAACTGTGAGATCAAAGGGAACCCAAAGCCAGAGGTTATCTGGAAAATCCACACAAACCGTCAAAGTGTAGAGTACCCTCTGTCCACCAAAGATAAAGAATCAGCAGAATCCAATGAATCTAACGAGGATTCTAGAACGACAGACAATCCATTCGAAATGTTCCATAACGGCACTCTAGTCATACCGCGCCTTAGTAAAAAGGACAATGGCAACTACAGCTGTACCGCCACCAATGAGTTTGGTAAAGATGATGATTCACTATCAATAGTAGTGGTAGTACCAAAACCACCACCACCTCAACCTGTTGGAAAAGTGATTGACCCACCAGAGAAAATCCCCTCAGTACTTCAACCTGTTGGAAAAGTGATTGACCCACCAGTTATTATTAATGGGGAGAAAATCCCCTCAGTACTTCAACCTGGGATCAAAACCTCCATTAATAACCATTTTAAATCATTGAATATTCCCCATTTGGAGGGAAAGTACAATATCTTCCCAACCCTTCCTCCCATTGAAGTTGACACTGAGCGTACGGCGCAAGTGCCCAAATATCCATCCCGTGCAACTAGCAAATGTACCTTGACCAGTGAGACACAGTACATCTCCAACCAGGCCTTCAATTTAAGCCTGGAAGATGTCAGGCAGTATACCTTTGACTTTGGAGTCATAGCCTTAGGGGTGTCAGAGACCGAGGCTAAAGTTAGACTCAATCCTCTCCTCCTTCCTAAAGACGACACAGACAACCATCTCAGCGCCTCAGAAGGGTTCCATTCCATCCACAACCAATCAGAGGTAACCAGGAGAGCCCGGGCGGACTCAGGGCTGTATCTGTGTGTCACCTCAGACCACAGACACTCAGCCATCCAGTGGTCCAGGATGGAAGATGGCATCAACACCTATCTGTTCCAGGACCTACGCCCGGCGCTAACTACTCCCTCTGTCTCACCTACAGAGGAGAGGACTGCGAGGTACAGGTCCTCTTCACCACCAGGAAGAGAGTTCCTAACCTGTTAATCATTATAGTCGTCAGTATCTGTCTCCTCACCGTCTCCACCGTGCCCCTGCTGGGGGCCACCTGCTTCCACCTGGTCTACAAATATAGGAACAAGACTTACAAGCTCATCATGAAGGCTAAAGACCACCAGCATCACATGGAGAGGAACCTAGTGGTCAACTTCAACCTGAGGAACTCGTACGCCGAGTCACAGACGCAGATCACAGCCAGCGAGACTGGGGAGGGAGAGGACGGGGAGTCGGAGAGTGGGGGAGAGAGAGAGGAGGACGTGGAGGGGAGTGGGGTGACCGAGTCGTTCACTCTGTCTCAGTACAGAGGGAATCTGGATGAGTGTGAGATGGGGTCAGAGTTCAGCGATAGGTTACCACTCGGGGCAGAAGCTGTTAATATCTCTGGGCAGTACAAAGAGCCACACCACTGATCCTGTTGTTGTTGTTAGTATTTGATAGATCGTCTTGACTAGACAGGTTCTAGTCATCTTCAGTCAGGATCACATGTAATGTAAGTCTCACAGTAACTGTTTATCGATCCATGAGAGAAGAACCTGTGACCTGTCATTTTCAAAATGGCTGCCGTATCAATGACCTGGATACAGTGTAGAAAAAGTCATAGGTGCTTCCGCTGTTGAAAGGAAAAGTAAAGAAGGTAGTTTATGTACGCTGTGAAGATTATGTAAAAGAGAAAAAAACGTCCCTGTAGTAAAATATTTAAGCCTATTCTAAAAATAGACCCCTCCGGTGTGCTCTTAACAGAGGCGTTTCCTGAGACTTGTGACAGTTATTCGGTGTAGTCTGTCACAGGCAAGAAGGCAAAAAGCTTTGGGACTGTATCTAAAATGTCTCTTCTTTAAAGTAACAGATGCACTTATGAATGTCTATGTTAATCTATTGTAGGCTATCAATGCTATTTTCTATCTAGAGTGAATGTCTATGTTAATCTATTGTAGGCTATCAATGCTATTTTCTATCTAGAGTGAACGTCTATGTTAATCTATTGTAGGCTATCAATGCTATTTTCTATCTAGAGTGAATGTCTATGTTAATCTATTGTAGGCTATCAATGCTATTTTCTATCTAGAGTGAATGTCTATGTTAATCTATTGTAGGCTATCAATGCTATTTTCTATCTAGAGTGAATGTCTATGTTAATCTATTGTAGGCTATCAATGCTATTTTCTATCTAGAGTGAATGTCCGCTTCACTGTTGCCAACAAACCCTTATTAAGCTGTGTGTCACAAGCTATTGTTGTACGTCATTTTACAGTGACCTTTAACCCGGTATTGTGTCAATAATATACAGTACCAGACAAAAGTTTGGACACAAAAACTCTTGAAAGAGTAGGTCTTTATTTTTATTTTTTGTACTATTTTCTACATTGTGGAATAATAGTGAAGACATCAAAACTATGAAATAACACATATGGAATCATGTAGTAACCAACAAAAAGTGTTAAACAATTTAAAATATATTTTAGATTTTAGATTCTTCAAAGTAGCCCCCCCCCCGCCACCCCTTTGCCTTGAGGACAGCTTCGCACACTATGTTTTGTTTTTAAATCTAGAGTGAACGTCCACTTCACTGTTGCCAACAAACCCTTATTAAGCTGTGTGTCACAAGCTATTGTTGTAAGTCATTTTACAGTGACCTTTAACCTGGTAATGTGTCCATAACATACATCATCCACGTGTCTCTATCTCATATCCATTAAAACCCCACTGTTGCTCAACTCTTACATTTTAACAGTAAGATAAGTGTTACATTTTTATAGCGTATGGTTAAATGTAAGTGTTCAGATGTGTACATTGCCTCAGTGTTCATCCTCTGCTATATGTGCCTGAAGTAATAAAGTATTGACAAGGAATGCTTGTTCATTATTGATTTGCAGCTTCCGAACATGGCATGTTATTCGATCTATAGTGAAATGCCAAAAATAGGGGTTGTTGTACTACGAATGAACTGTCTGAATATTGGCTTCTGTAAAAATGGGTTTCCATACGCAGTCATCATGGTTCTTGAAAACATGCTTACACGTTTGTTGTTCCCCTGTATTTACTTTAAAACTGTTTTATTCGTTTGAAAAGAAGTCTCTCTTTCAAAATAAGAGTCTTATTAATCACATTCTCCCACCTGGGAGAAAAACAGTTGATTTGTTTTACTCTGGATTGTGATGTCAGTTACATTAATTTACACAAAAAAATACATGTATCATTGTTCTTAAATATATTTTGAAAGCAAATATCTCAACCTCTGAAAACTTACCGAAACAATTGATAAAGGGCAGCACATTAAAGGAAGGGGTGGATAGTGGATGCTAAAACAGGATGTGTTCTGTGCATCATAACCAAACACATACAACCGTTAAGATGTTGTACTATTTCACCGTAACGACCTTTACCAAAACTAAATAATAGACCAGCAAATTTTAAATAGAGATTCACTTCATGTGGAGCTGAACAAGCCAAGGCACTTGACTGGCCTCTACAGTCAACTGCTACCCTGAAGACCAAGCAGTTGGAACATTGGGTTCTATAGAGAGCAGCAGGGTGTCCGTACCCCATAAACCACATGACATCAGTCATGACCGTGTGTCATGGTCTCAGTTAGCAGTGGCAGAGGGTGTGGCAGCGCCTGAGGGTGTGGCAGCGCCTGAGGGTGTGGCAGCACCAGAGGGGTGGCAGCGCCAGAGGGTGTGGCAGCGCCTGAGGGTGTGGCAGCGCCTGAGGGTGTGGCAGCGCCTGAGGGTGTGGCAGCGCCTGAGGGTGTGGCAGCGCCAGAGGGTGTGGCAGCGCCAGAGGGTGTGGCAGCGCCTGCCTCGGCAGCGGTGGGTTTGCTGCTGGCGTCTTTCTTGCTTCCTGCCGCGGCGCTACGGTTCGTACCGTTCACAAAGCTGTCAGAGGGCTGGAGAAGAAGAAATATGTTTGTCTTGTAGAGTACAGGAAGTTTTCACACACACACAGACAGACAGACAGACAGACAGACAGACACACACACACAGACACACACACACACACACACACACACACAACACAGGTTGCTGGCCTGCTTTTCTACTCTCTATTTTGGGCGACCGACCTGCAGCTGGTAGTGTTTTCTGGACCCCAGTAGAGACGGGTTGTTGACCAGCGTGTAGAGTAACTGCCAGCGTGCCCGCACCCTCCTGCTGTTAACCACCTTGTCTGGTCTCTTCTCCTGATTCACTAGCTGGATCCCTGAAATGAGGAGGAGGAGGAGGAGGAGGAGGAGGAGCAGGCTGTCAGGGCAGAGCAAGACACTGACACTGGATGGATGGAATTATTTGGTGATATAAATTCCACATTGTGTAGTAGTAGTAGAAGTAGGTTCAGTCAATGTCATGTCTTGGAAGTGTCTGCAAGGGACAGAAAAGGTCACACCCCTTTTGTGCAAATCCGTGTATGAGTGTGTATGTCTATAACAACCTTCCTCAGCATCTCGCATCTTCTGCCCAGCACCTCCAGCCGAGGCAGCCTGCAGCGCCAGCCCACAGAAGGCCTTCATCACAGGGTGGGATTGGCTGACCTCTACCTTCAGGTAGTGGGTGTAGTAACAATAAGCTGTATGAAGGTCAGAGGTCAGGGATTCAGACATATTCATAAACCAATGTGTTAGGTTTAACATGTTCACCTGTGTATTTCATAGCATCAGGGACATATTTCAGAAATGTTTTTCAATTACGTGGGTTATTGTTAGATGATTGCTAATGAACGTTGTCACCAATACATGAGAATACTTTAATTAGGGTGATGGTCAGTCAGTGTCCCGGCTGGCAAACCGTGAGGCTGCTGGTTTTGTTTGGTGAGCCATGACACCTTTCGTTTGTTTTTTGAAGTCTTTAGTTTGGGCATGCCTTAAGGTATTTTAAGTTATTTTACATAGTTATGTATCGAAACCATCTGAACAATATAATCTGCTTGGACTGGCCAACCAAGAGGTCAAGAGAGACAGAGCTGGCTGGCACTGGACCAAAGTAAGGTTGCTGTCTCCCTTAGGCACATGTCCAGCCAACACGGTTCCTCAAACCCTTTATTTCTCACAGAAACGCACACATTCATTCAGGTTACAGACGATGTAACTAGGACACCTAGACAATATCCGTTCTGTAACAAATGTACCAGTGGCAGGCCTTTCAAAAAAAAAAGTTCCTATAGAATTCCCTGAACTGTATGTTGACGTACCCGGGTCGTAGGATTCAGCAGCGCGGTTGAGGAGGCTGATGTCCATGCGCCCCAGGTGGATGATGTTATAGAGGGCAGTGATGACCATCCTCCAGATGGCTGCTATCAACCCCACCACGATGTTGATCAGGAAGAGCAGGTAGGTAAGCAGGAACAGACTGCCTCTGGAACAACACATCCAATAAAACATCTAGTTTGTTCTACTTTGAATGGATCAATGGTGCTAAGAAAGTACAGGGGGTCCGGGGCATGTCCCCTTGAAAAAAAAAAAAACTCATTTGAATGTTTTGTCATTTTTCGTGTTAACATGAAAATTTACCAAAAAGAAAAGAAACCCATCTTTCAACTCAAGAAGTGTTTAATCCAGCATTTCCACAAAATCAGTCCTTGGAACCCCAAGGGGTGCACGTTTTGGTTTTTGCCCTAACACTACACAGCCGATTCAAATGATCAACGCTTGATTATTTGAATCAGCTGTGTTGTGCTGGGGCAACAAAAAAAAAAACAAAAAAACGGGAAACCGTAGTGAAATCTATGATGTCACTAGTTCTGAACAGTTAGAAATAAAACAAATAAATAAAAAAAAAACAGTTAGAAATAAAACAAATAAATAAAGGAAATCATTTATAGAGTTCTAGAATCTTAGTACCTGTTGTTCAAGTCTCTTGTCCCAGCTTCCTTTTTGATGCAAGCAAACCTGGCTGTCACGTGTTGTAGAGTAATAGTCAGTATCAACGTCAGCCACACAGGCCTGGTGAGATCAGATACCGCAATATGAAAATCATCCACACAATATGAAAGTAATAGGCTTTTATCAACTGATGAGTATCTCAATCAGTTCAAAGTGTATTGTGGTGATGAGCTAGCTGGTCAAAATTGTTTCTGTAAGATGGTGCTTGAAAATCAGATAAAGGCTTTGTGGCATATAAGAGTATGTATGATTCCATATAAGAGTATGATTCCATATAAGAGTATGATTCCATATAAGAGTATGATTCCATATAAGAGAGTATGATTCCATATAAGAGTATGATTCCCAGTATGATTCCATATAGTAGAGTATGATTCCATATAAGAGTATGACTCCATATAAGAGTATGATTCCATATAAGAGTATGATTCCATATAAGAGTATGATTCCATATAAGAGTATGATTCCATATAAGAGTATGACTCCATATAAGAGTATGATTCCATATAAGAGTATGATTCCATATAAGAGTATGATTCCATATAAGAGTATGATTCCATATAAGCAGGCAGGAACAAATGTAGTTCCAATTTAAAGATACACTCACCAGGCCTTGGCAGCGACCTGGAAGAGTATAAGGTTCTGGCCATACAAGATGGGGATGATGATGAGGAACACCAACCACACAAAACAGATGAAGAAGACCAAAGTCTGGAGGACCATTCCTGACAAAATAATATTAAATAGTAAGAGAGGAATCTAGAATAAGAATATAACTGGCATCTTTCATAAAATTAATTTTTAAAAGTAAGTTTTAAAAGGCATTGAGGTTAGTAGCACACAGAAATGACCAAGTATGTACTGAAGAACTATATGATAAAATGGTAATTGGATAATCCTTTAATTAGGAATTAAAACCACGTTGTCAGGTCAGCCTACCTAAAGAGATGACAGCAGCCTGATATCCAATGAAGCCCATCCAACACACTAGGCCTGTCTGAGACGGACGGATGCTCTTCTGGCAATTATACACGTTGTAAATATCTCCTCTGTACAAGCCCTGGAGGTTCCATCTGATGGTAGAAACATGAAGACGTAGAATTACTGGAAGGATTATGAAAGGAACACACTTGAAAATATCAGTTATTTGGTATTTTCCCATTGCTTCTTGAACGTACAAAAGAACACAATGTTTGGTGCACTGATATAGTTACTGTGTTAGTGTGTTAGTGTGTCAGTGTGTTAGTGTGTTACTGTGTTAGTGTGTTACTGTGATACTGTGTTAGTGTGATACTGTGATACTGTGTTAGTGTGATACTGTGTTAGTGTGATACTGTGTTAGTGTGATACTGTGATACTGTGTTAGTGTGATACTGTGTTAGTGTGATACTGTGTTACTGTGTTAGTGTGATACTGTGTTAGTGTGATACTGTGTTACTGTGTTAGTGTGATACTGTGTTAGTGTGATACTGTGTTAGTGTGATACTGTGTTACTGTGTTAGTGTGATACTGTGATACTGTGTTAGTGTGATACTGTGTTAGTGTGTTAGTGTGATACTGTGTTAGTGTGATACTGTGTTAGTGTGATACTGTGTTAGTGTGTTACTGTGTTAGTATGTTACTGTGTTACTGTGTTAGTGTGATACTGTGTTAGTGTGATACTGTGATACTGTGATACTGTGTTAGTGTGATACTGTGTTAGTGTGATACTGTGATACTGTGATACTGTGTTAGTGTGATACTGTGTTACTGTGTTTGTGTGATACTGTGTTAGTGTGAGACTGTGTTAGTGTGATACTGTGTTAGTGTGATACTGTGTTAGTGTGATACTGTGTTACTGTGTTAGTGTGATACTGTGTTAGTGTGATACTGTGTTAGTGTGATACTGTGTTACTGTGTTAGTGTGATACTGTGTTAGTGTGATACTGTGTTACTGTGTTAGTGTGATACTGTGTTACTGTGTTAGTGTGATACTGTGTTAGTGTGTTAGTGTGATACTGTGTTAGTGTGATACTGTGTTAGTGTGATACTGTGTTAGTGTGTTACTGTGTTAGTATGTTACTGTGTTACTGTGTTAGTGTGATACTGTGTTAGTGTGATACTGTGTTAGTGTGATACTGTGATACTGTGTTAGTGTGATACTGTGTTAGTGTGACACTGTGATACTGTTATACTGTGTTAGTGTGATACTGTGTTACTGTGTTTGTGTGATACTGTGTTAGTGTGATACTGTGTTAGTGTGATACTGTGTTACTGTGTTACTGTGATACTGTGTTAGTGTGATACTGTGTTAGTGTGATACTGTGTTAGTGTGATACTGTGTTACTGTGTTAGTGTGATACTGTGTTACTGTGTTAGTGTGATACTGTGTTAGTGTGATACTGTGTTAGTGTGATACTGTGTTACTGTGTTAGTGTGATACTGTGTTACTGTGTTAGTGTGATACTGTGTTAGTGTGATACTGTGATACTGTGTTACTGTGATACTGTGATACTGTGTTAGTGTGATACTGTGTTAATGTGTTACTGTGATAGTGTGATACTGTGTTACTGTGATACTGTGTTACTGTGATACTGTGATACTGTGTTACTGTGTTAGTGTGATACTGTGATAGTGTGTTACTGTGATACTGTGTTAGTGTGATACTGTGTTAATGTGTTACTGTGATAGTGTGCTACTGTGTTACTGTGTTAGTGTGATACTGTGTTACTGTGATAGTGTGATACTGTGATACTGTGTTACTGTGATACTGTGTTACTGTGTTAGTGTGATACTGTGTTAGTGTGATACTGTGTTAGTGTGATACTGTGTTACTGTGTTAGTGTGATACTGTGTTACTGTGTTAGTGTGTTACTGTGTTAGTGTGATACTGGGTTAGTGTGATACTGTGTTAGTGTGATACTGTGTTAGTGTAGTACTGTGTTAGTGTGTTACTGTGTTAGTATGTTACTGTGTTACTGTGTTAGTGTGATACTGTGTTAGTGTGATACTGTGTTAGTGTGATACTGTGATACTGTGATACTGTGTTAGTGTGATACTGTGTTAGTGTGATACTGTGATACTGTGATACTGTGTTAGTGTGATACTGTGTTACTGTGTTTGTGTGATACTGTGTTAGTGTGAGACTGTGTTAGTGTGATACTGTGTTAGTGTGATACTGTGTTAGTGTGATACTGTGTTACTGTGTTAGTGTGATACTGTGTTAGTGTGATACTGTGTTACTGTGTTACTGTGTTAGTGTGATACTGTGTTAGTGTGATACTGTGTTACTGTGTTAGTGTGATACTGTGTTACTGTGTTAGTGTGATACTGTGTTAGTGTGTTAGTGTGATACTGTGTTAGTGTGATACTGTGTTAGTGTGATACTGTGTTAGTGTGTTACTGTGTTAGTATGTTACTGTGTTACTGTGTTAGTGTGATACTGTGTTAGTGTGATACTGTGTTAGTGTGATACTGTGATACTGTGTTAGTGTGATACTGTGTTAGTGTGATACTGTGATACTGTGATACTGTGATACTGTGTTAGTGTGATACTGTGTTACTGTGTTTGTGTGATACTGTGTTAGTGTGATACTGTGTTAGTGTGATACTGTGTTAGTGTGATACTGTGTTACTGTGTTAGTGTGATACTGTGTTAGTGTGATACTGTGTTACTGTGTTAGTGTGATACTGTGTTAGTGTGATACTGTGTTAGTGTGATACTGTGTTACTGTGTTAGTGTGATACTGTGTTACTGTGTTAGTGTGATACTGTGTTAGTGTGATACTGTGATACTGTGATACTGTGTTAGTGTGTTACTGTGTTAGTGCGATACTGTGTTAGTGTGATACTGTGATACTGTGATACTGTGTTAGTGTGATACCGTGTTACTGTGATAGTGTGATACTGTGATACTGTGTTACTGTGATACTGTGTTACTGTGATACTGTGATACTGTGTTACTGTGTTAGTGTGATACTGTGATAGTGTGTTACTGTGTTAGTGTGATACTGTGTTAGTGTGATACTGTGATACTGTGTTACTGTGATACTGTGATACTGTGTTAGTGTGATACTGTGTTAATGTGTTACTGTGATAGTGTGATACTGTGATACTGTGTTACTGTGATACTGTGTTACTGTGATACTGTGATACTGTGTTACTGTGTTAGTGTGATACTGTGATAGTGTGTTACTGTGATACTGTGTTAGTGTGATACTGTGTTAATGTGTTACTGTGATAGTGTGCTACTGTGTTAGTGTGATACTGTGTTACTGTGATAGTGTGATACTGTGTTACTGTGATACTGTGTTACTGTGTTAGTGTGATACTGTGTTAGTGTGATACTGTGTTAGTGTGATACTGTGTTACTGTGTTAGTGTGATACTGTGTTACTGTGTTAGTGTGATACTGTGTTAGTGTGATACTGTGTTAGTGTGTTAGTGTGATACTGTGTTAGTGTGATACTGTGTTAGTGTGTTACTGTGTTAGTATGTTACTGTGTTACTGTGTTAGTGTGATACTGTGTTAGTGTGATACTGTGTTACTGTGATACTGTGATACTGTGTTACTGTGTTAGTGTGATACTGTGATAGTGTGTTACTGTGATACTGTGTTAGTGTGATACTGTGTTAATGTGTTACTGTGATAGTGTGCTACTGTGTTACTGTGTTAGTGTGATACTGTGTTACTGTGATAGATGTGATACTGTGTTACTGTGATACTGTGTTACTGTGTTAGTGTGATACTGTGTTAGTGTGATACTGTGTTAGTGTGATACTGTGTTACTGTGTTAGTGTGATACTGTGTTACTGTGTTAGTGTGATACTGTGTTAGTGTGATACTGTGTTAGTGTGTTAGTGTGTCAGTTTGTTATATCTGGAGTACTTCTCCTGTCCTATTCGGTGTCCTGTGTGAATCTAAGTGTGCGTTCTCTAATTCTCTCCTTCTCTCTTTCTTTCTCTCTCTCGGAGGACCTGAGCCCTAGGACCTGAGCTCCAGGACTACCTGACATGATGACTCCTTGCTGTCCCCAGTCCACCTGGCCATGCTGCTGTTCCAGTTTCAACTGACCTGAGCCCTAGGACCATGCCCCAGGACTACCTGACATGATGACTCCTTGCTGTCCCCAGTCCACCTGGCCATGCTGCTGCTCCAGTTTCAACTTCCACCTGACTGTTCTGCCTTATTATTATTCGACCATGCTGGTCATTTATGAACATTTGAACATCTTGGCCATGTTCTGTTATAATCTCCACCCGGCACAGCCAGAAGAGGACTGGCCACCCCACATAGCCTGGTTCCTCTCAAGGTTTCTTCCTAGGTTTTGGCCTTTCTAGGGAGTTTTTCCTAGCCACCGTGCTTCTACACCTGCATTGCTTGCTGTTTGGGGTTTTAGGCTGGGTTTCTGTACAGCACTTTGAGATATCAGCTGATGTACGAAGGGCTATATAAATAAATTTGATTTGATTTGATTTGATACTGTGTTAGTGTGATACTGTGTTAGTGTGATACTGTGTTAGTGTGATACTGTGTTACTGTGATACTGTGTTAGTGTGATACTGTGTTAGTGTGATACTGTGTTACTGTGTTACTGTGTTAGTGTGATACTGTGTTAGTGTGATACTGTGTTACTGTGTTAGTGTGATACTGTGTTACTGTGTTAGTGTGATACTGTGTTAGTGTGATACTGTGTTAGTGTGATACTGTGTTACTGTGTTAGTGTGATACTGTGTTACTGTGTTAGTGTGATACTGTGTTAGTGTGATACTGTGATACTGTGATACTGTGTTAGTGTGATACTGTGTTACTGTGATAGTGTGATACTGTGATACTGTGTTACTGTGATACTGTGTTACTGTTATACTGTGATACTGTGTTACTGTGTTAGTGTGATACTGTGATAGTGTGTTAGTGTGATACTGTGTTAGTGTGATACTGTGATACTGTGTTACTGTGATACTGTGATACTGTGTTAGTGTGATACTGTGTTAATGTGTTACTGTGATAGTGTGATACTGTGATACTGTGTTACTGTGATACTGTGTTACTGTGATACTGTGTTACTGTGTTAGTGTGATACTGTGATAGTGTGTTACTGTGATACTGTGTTAGTGTGATACTGTGTTAATGTGTTACTGTGATAGTGTGCTACTGTGTTACTGTGTTAGTGTGATACTGTGTTACTGTGATAGTGTGATACTGTGATACTGTGTTACTGTGATACTGTGTTACTGTGTTAGTGTGATACTGTGTTAGTGTGATACTGTGTTAGTGTGATACTGTGTTACTGTGTTAGTGTGATACTGTGTTACTGTGTTAGTGTGATACTGTGTTAGTGTGATACTGTGTTAGTGTGTTAGTGTGATACTGTGTTAGTGTGATACTGTGATACTGTGATACTGTGTTAGTGTGATACTGTGTTAGTGTGATACTGTGATACTGTGATACTGTGTTAGTGTGATACTGTGTTACTGTGTTTGTGTGATACTGTGTTAGTGTGAGACTGTGTTAGTGTGATAGTGTGTTACTGTGATACTGTGTTAGTGTGATACTGTGATACTGTGTTAGTGTGATACTGTGTTAGTGTGATACTGTGTTAGTGTGATACTGTGATACTGTGTTACTGTGTTAGTGTGATACTGTGTTAGTGTGATACTGTGTTACTGTGTTAGTGTGATACTGTGTTACTGTGTTAGTGTGATACTGTGTTAGTGTGATACTGTGTTAGTGTGATACTGTGTTAGTGTGATACTGTGTTAGTGTGATACTGTGTTAGTGTGTTAGTGTGATACTGTGTTAGTGTGATACTGTGTTAGTGTGATACTGTGTTAGTGTGATACTGTGATACTGTGATACTGTGTTACTGTGTGTGATACTGTGTTACTGTGTTTGTGTGATACTGTGTTAGTGTGATACTGTGTTAGTGTGATACTGTGTTACTGTGATACTGTGTTAGTGTGATACTGTGTTAGTGTGATACTG
The DNA here is from genome assembly GCF_018296145.1 of Oncorhynchus tshawytscha. Lineage (NCBI taxonomy): Eukaryota > Metazoa > Chordata > Actinopteri > Salmoniformes > Salmonidae > Oncorhynchus > Oncorhynchus tshawytscha. Next base: position 15,770 of record NW_024609783.1, read on the forward strand.
TGTTACTGTGTTACTGTGTTAGTGTGATACTGTGTTAGTGTGATACTGTGTTACTGTGTTAGTGTGATACTGTGTTACTGTGTTAGTGTGATACTGTGTTAGTGTGATACTGTGTTAGTGTGATACTGTGTTACTGTGTTAGTGTGATACTGTGTTACTGTGTTAGTGTGATACTGTGTTAGTGTGATACTGTGTTACTGTGATACTGTGATACTGTGTTAGTGTGTTACTGTGTTAGTGCGATACTGTGTTAGTGTGATACTGTGATACTGTGATACTGTGTTAGTGTGATACTGTGTTACTGTGATAGTGTGATACTGTGATACTGTGTTACTGTGATACTGTGATACTGTGTTACTGTGTTAGTGTGATACTGTGATAGTGTGTTACTGTGTTAGTGTGATACTGTGTTAGTGTGATACTGTGATACTGTGTTACTGTGATACTGTGATACTGTGTTAGTGTGATACTGTGTTAATGTGTTACTGTGATAGTGTGATACTGTGATACTGTGTTACTGTGATACTGTGTTACTGTGATACTGTGATACTGTGTTACTGTGTTAGTGTGATACTGTGATAGTGTGTTACTGTGTTACTGTGATACTGTGTTAATGTGTTACTGTGATAGTGTGCTACTGTGTTACTGTGTTAGTGTGATACTGTGTTACTGTGATAGTGTGATACTGTGATACTGTGTTACTGTGATACTGTGTTACTGTGATACTGTGATACTGTGTTACTGTGTTAGTGTGATACTGTGATAGTGTGTTACTGTGTTAGTGTGATACTGTGTTAGTGTGATACTGTGATACTGTGTTACTGTGATACTGTGATACTGTGTTACTGTGATACTGTGTTACTATGATACTGTGATACTGTTATACTGTGTTACTGTGTTAGTGTCATACTGTGTTACTGTGTTAGTGTGATACTGTGTTTGTGTGATACTGTGATACTGTGTTAGTGTGATACAGTGTTAATGTGTTACTGTGATAGTGTGATACTGTGTTACTGTGTTACTGTGTTAGTGTGTTAGTGTGATACTGTGTTGCTGTGTTACTGTGTTACTGTGTTACTGTGTTACTGTGTTATTGTGTTGGCTGATCAAAAGTATTTACCTGTGAAGGATCATGGACCTCATGAGCATAATCAGGGTGAGCGTACAGGCCAGGGTCAACCCACAGAGGTAACACACTACAAAACATAACGAACAGGCCAGGGTCAACCCACAGAGGTAACACACTACAAAACATAACGAACAGGCCAGAGTCAACCCACAGAGGTAACACACTACAAAACATAACGAACAGGCCAGGGTCAACCCACAGAGGTAACACACTACAAAACATAACGAACAGGCCAGAGTCAACCCACAGAGGTAACACACTACACAACATAAAAAACAGGCCAGGATCAACCCACACAGGTAACACACTACACAACATAACAACAACCCACACAGGTAACACACTACACAACATAATGAACAGGCCAGGATCAACCCACACAGGTAACACACTACACAACATAACAACAACCCACACAGGTAACACACTACAAAACATAATGAACAGGCCAGGATCAACCCACACAGGTAACACACTACACAACATAATGAACAGGCCAGGATCAACCCACACAGGTAACACACTACACAACATAACAACAACCCACAGAGGTAACACACTACAAAACATAACGAACAGGCCAGGATCAACCCACACAGGTAACACACTACACAACATAATGAACAGGCCAGGATCAACCCACACAGGTAACACACTACACAACATAACAACAACCCACACAGGTAACACACTACAAAACATAATGAACAGGCCAGGATCAACCCACACAGGTAACACACTACACAACATAATGAACAGGCCAGGATCAACCCACACAGGTAACACACTACACAACATAACGACAACCCACACAGGTAACACACTACACAACATAACGTCAATCCACACAGGTAACACACTACACAACATAACGTCAACCCACACAGGTAACACACTACACAACATAACGTCAACCCACACAGGTAACACACTACACAACATAACGTCAATCCACACAGGTAACACACTACACAACATAACGTCAACCCACACAGGTAACTGTCTTAGCTGCAGCTCATGTCAGTAAATGCAGGACAGACACCCACCTTCCAGACACCAGGTATAGTGAATAACAATCTGGACCACCTCCATCCTGTCCTCTGATAGGACGATACCAAAGCCCTCCAGAAGGAAGGGGAACTTGTCATCTATACCAGCACGGACTATATGGAGGGTGGGGATCACCAGTATTACCAGCAACAGCGCCACCTGGGGGATGGAGGACCACATGACTGTTAAGAGTTATTTCTTTTAAAACAACTGGCATCTTGTCAGGTTATCTGAAAGCAGCCATGTTCACAACCAACCTTCCATGTGGATTGTTGTTATGTCCCTTTGTTTACTGTTATGTTTTGCTGAAATGTGATGGATTCCTAATTAACTGCAGTATTTATTTACCTGATAAACTGCTATGGACGACACAAATGTGGAAATCGCCAGCTTTAGTGGAAACCGGAATACTACAACAACAATCATAGTAAAACAATGGAAACCGGAATACTACAACAACAATCATAGTAAAACAATGGTGTCATTAGAATATTTTTGTTTAAAAGAAAAAGATTAGCAGACAATTTGTCAAAACCCTCCAGACTTACCTTTCTCTGGTGTGTAGATATAGGACTTGACTGTGTCTTTTATTGTCTCCAACAGTTTGGGTTTATCTGATCTGACAGAGGTACTGAACAAAAACACAATGATGTCAATAACTGCATGCTGCAGTCATCATTACTTAGTTATTGTCATAGAATAACACACAGTCGGGTCATTCAGTTTTAGTATCCTGTTTCTCTCATAATAAAACAGTCTGGTCATTCAGTTTAGTATCTTGTTTCTCTCATAATAAAACAGTCTGGTCATTCAGTTTTAGTTTCCTGTTTCTCTCATAATAAAACAGTCTGGTCATTCAGTTTTAGTTTCCTGTTTCTCTCATAATAAAACAGTCTGGTCATTCAGTTTTAGTTTCCTGTTTCTCTCATAATAAAACAGTCTGGTCATTCAGTTTTAGTTTCCTGTTTCTCTCATAATAAAACAGTCTGGTCATTCAGTTTTAGTTTCCTGTTTCTCTCATAAACCCCACCTGACATTTGACTTTTTCTTCTTTAGAATCAATTTCACGTAGTCTGTGTAGTAGCTGCTCTCCAGGTCCTGAAGCCAAAGAGTATCAGAATCAAACTGTTTAATTAACACATAAACATTATGGGATGCATGATCTGACAACACTGACCACCTGCAACACTGTATAAAATCAATCATTTGGATGCAGAAAATTCACATTAAAAGAATGTGTGATTTCGTTAGAACTGTAGCTGTGATCACAACACAGACGGATTAACGACCTCACATGATCTCACTGTCGCCGACAGTTTACAGCGAGACAATCCACGGATTACAGTGAAATAAACACTGCATTGTGTAAACCTTGAGAGAAATAACATTCCTGGGTCATAATCTGTGCAGGGGATATTTTATACTAAATCAATTCCATCTAAGCTGTTTACGTAATCAGACCTTTGGTTACAAGTTACGTGGTTAATGTAGTTTCATAACGTTAAAAGTCTCTTGAGGAGCTATGTTTAGTTTTTACATACTGTAGATATCCCATAAGCATCACGAGCAGGACAATAAGCCCAGTGTTTTGATAACCTAAATACAGGCAGTTCAATAACCCCAGTGTTTTGACAACCTAAATACAGGCAGTTCTCATCCAGATATTAGACTAGCAGGACAATAACCCCAGTGTTTTGACAACCTAAATACAGGCAGTTCAATAACCCCAGTGTTTTGACAACCTAAATACAGGCAGTTCAATAACCCCAGCGTTTTGACAACCTAAATACAGGCAGTTCAATAACCCCAGCGTTTTGACAACCTAAATACAGGCAGTTCAATAACCCCAGTGTTTTGACAACCTAAATACAGGCAGTTCAATAACCCCAGCGTTTTGACAACCTAAACACAGACAGGACAATAACCCCAGCGTTTTAACAACCTAAACACAGACAGGACAATAACCCCAGCGTTTTGACAACCTAAACACAGACAAGGATCATGACACTTTGACATCGTTCTCATCAAAACCTTAAAGAGAGACGACAGCGGATGGCAGGTTCATGACTATACACTCCTTGGTCAAAGAGCAGGCTTCCCTCACCTCAGAACCATTAGCTTTGGCATCTTTGAGAAACAGTAATGGGTACTTGATACAGAGGAATCCCAGACAGCCGATCTGTGGGAGACTGGCCAGCAGGGAATAGTACTTATACAGCTGTGGAGACAAGAGAAACATATTGATACAAAACATACTGACTTTTTTTTTTTACCAGTTTGTTATGGATTTAAGATACTGTATTATAGAATAAGTTTAAGCTTGAGATATGAACTCTGTTAATTCAAATCAAATCAAATCCGATTTATTTATATAGCCCTTTGTGCATCAGCTGATATCTCAAAGTGCTGTACAGAAACGCAGCCTAAAACCCCAAACAGCAAGCAATGCAGGTGTAGAAGCACGGTGGCTAGGAAAAACTCCCTAGAAATACAGGCATTAATTAAATATGACACAACAACAACAACAACAACAGCAACAACAACAACAACAACAACAACAAAAAAGATGTGCCCTCCCCTTTTTTCCCCCCACTTTATATATCAGATGATTTTACCTCCGGTGTTTTGGGACAGTCAATCTTCTGCCAGACGAGGACAGCAAAGTGGGTCCAGGAGAATAGACTGCCCAGCACATAGCCCAGTTTACTGTGGAGCGTACCACAGGCCAGGAGTGGGTAGTACAGGGCAGGCCAGTAGAAGATGGCGATGATCTTCATGTACTCTTGATAAAATAATTGATATGTTTAAAGATAATGATTAAATAATTCTACCCTGAAATGTAACCATTAGAGAGTATAGTTTATGTAGCATGGATAAGGAATAATTAAAGTATTAAACATAAGTCCAACTAGGTTGGACTGGGAGGGAGAGAAATGTGTGTGTATGTGTGTGTGCCTAAGAAAATACAGAGAACAATTACACTGTTTGAACAGACCTGGCTAGAACTCTGAGGAATTTATGAGGACAGGGAGTGCTTCTCAAGGTCTCCCTAATCTGGAGGGAATGGAACTGTCTGCTGGGTAGTGATACACCGTGGTGAGAACTATGGATAAACTTATGAGGACAGGGAGTGCTTCTCAAGGTCTCCCTAATCTGGGGGGAATGGAACTGTCGGCTGGGTAGTGATACACAGTGGTGAGAACTACGGAGAAGGATAAAACTCACCTACTGTTTGTGTGGAAGTATGTGCGTAGGATATCTACTGTTTGTGTGGAAGTATGTGATTAGGATACCTACTGTTTGTGTGGAAGTATGTGCGTAGGATACCTACTGTTTGTGTGGAAGTATGTGAGTAGGATACCTACTGTTTGTGTGGAAGTATGTGAGTAGGATACCTACTGTTTGTGTGAAAGTATGTGCGTAGGATACCTACTGTTTGTGTGTATGTATGTGCGTAGGATATCTACTGTTTGTGTGGAAGTATGTGATTAGGATACCTACTGTTTGTGTGGAAGTATGTGCGTAGGATACCTACTGTTTGTGTGGAACTATGTGCGTAGGATACCTACTGTTTGTGTGGAAGTATGTGCGTAGGATACCTACTGTTTGTGTGGAAGTATGTGCGTAGGATATCTACAGTTTGGGTGGAAGTATGTGATTAGGATACCTACTGTTTGTGTGGAAGTATGTGCGTAGGATATCTACAGTTTGGGTGGAAGTATGTGAGTAGGATACCTACTGTTTGTGTGGAAGTATGTGTGTAGGATACCTACTGTTTGTGTGGAAGTATGTGATTAGGATACCTACTGTTTGTGTGGAAGTATGTGATTAGGATACCTACTGTTTGTGTGGAAGTATGTGATTAGGATACCTACTGTTTGTGTGGAAGTATGTGATTAGGATACCTACTGTTTGTGTGGAAGTACTGTGATTAGGATACCTACTGTTTGTGTGGAAGTATGTGATTAGATACCTACTCACCTACTGTTTGTGTGGAAGTATGTGATTAGGATACCTACTGTTTGTGTGGAAGTATGTGAGTAGGATACCTACTGTTTGTGTGGAAGTATGTGATTAGGATACCTACTGTTTGTGTGGAAGTATGTGTTAGGATACCTACTGTTTGTGTGGAAGTATGTGATTAGGATACCTACTGTTTGTGTGGAAGTATGTGAGTAGGATACCTACTGTTTGTGTGGAAGTATGTGATTAGGATACCTACTGTTTGTGTGGAAGTATGTGATTAGGATACCTACTGTTTGTGTGGAAGTATGTGAGTAGGATGCCTACTGTATGTGTGGAAGTATGTGATTAGGATACCTACTGTTTGTGTGGAAGTATGTGATTAGGATACCTACTGTTTGTGTGGAAGTTTGTGCGCAGCTATAAAAAGGATGTCTTGGTATAATGGACTTCAGAACGTTCTGGTGAATAAACTGTACTATCTTTTTGTATAAGCTGAGTCTTTGACTAATTATTAGTAAACCCATGGTCTTACAGATCTCGGGGATTGGTCAGAGCTATTGATTGTCAGTTATTGTCATTGGGATTGAAGATTATCGTGACAACTCTGGAAGGAACAGGAACAACACAGTCTGTATTTAGAATCACACCGGTTCATCCTTCAATGTGTTTACGCTGTTCCACAAGTTATTACATGATGACTTGGATCGCAGAGTGAAGGAAAAGCAGCCAACAAGTGCTCAGCATATGTGGGAACTCTTTCAAGACTGTTGGGAAAAGCATTCCTTATCAAGCTGGTTGAGAGAATGACAAGCGTGTGCAAAGCTGTCATCAAGGTAAAGGGTGGCTACTTTGAAGAATCAATATAAAATGTATTTTGATTTAACACTTTTTTGGTTACTACATGTATCCATATGTGTTATTTCATAGTTATCATGTCTTCACTATTATTCTACAATGTAGAAAATAGTACAAATAAAGAAAAAACCTTGAATGAGAAGGTGTGTCCAAACAGACTGGTACAGGAGTAAGGTGACTAGGCAACAGGATATAAGATTATTATTGTTTAAGTATCAGCAGCTTGTATGTGAGTGCACCTGTGTAGAGTCAGTTTCAATGTATGTGCAAGTTATGTGTAGGTGAGCAGATGATGGAGTGAGTGTGTGTGTGAGTGTGTTGGAGTGACAGTGTGCGTGTGTGATGTGTGTGTGTGTGTGTGTGTGTGTGTGGGGGGGAAATGAAATGAAAGGCCTATAAAGAGTGTCACTGTTTAAAACCTGTAGATTTCCGCCAAAATAGACCCAAAAGTAACTGCTAATCATCTGTAATTACATGATTCTGACATGCTAGAACATGGTATGTTTGGAAAGAAGACATCTGGGTGATTATGAGGAAATGATCAGAAGATAGATAGGAGTTATAGTTCAGAATAGACCAGATGAAGCAGAAGAAGACATGTGGGTGATTATGAGGAAATGATCAGAAGATAGATAGGAGTTATAGTTCAGAATAGACCAGATGAAGCAGAAGAAGACATCTGGGTGATTATGAGGAAATGATCAGAAGATAGATAGGAGTTATAGTTCAGAATAGACCAGATGAAGCAGAAGAAGACATCTGGGTGATTATGAGGAAATGATCAGAAGGTAGATAGGAGTTATAGTTCAGAATAGACCAGATCAAGCACACACAAAATAACCGTTTCTTGTTTTTTGTGTTTTTTTTGAAAGTCATCGTTCATTGACAAGCTAGAAGTGAATTATTGATGACCAGAGCTGGAAACACATCAGACGGCTTCCACAACACGTGAACAACATCAGGGGGGAAACAATGGAATTGATAGATCTAACAACTAGAAATGGGTAGATGTTTTTAGTAAGTGGTGTCAGGTGTGGTCACGGGACGTTTCCAAGTGTCCCTAAACATCTCCAAAGTGACATATGTCTGTAAATTAGATAATTTCAGTGCTATTACATATTTGCAATCCTTAAATGATACTTGTTTAGTATAAAAACACAGTTTCTTCCATATCAACCTCACTCCAGCATTGTGGTGGTGTTATGGAGTATCCAGGGTACATTTAAGTGCCCTTTCAACCTCTCCAAAGTGTCAGAATGTTTTAATTACACTGTTTTTGCACGTTGGATCTTAAAAGGTTCTAGGCAATGCTTTGTCCCACTCAGGTAAACTGCATTCTCTGGAAAGCTTATCTCATTGGCTATGATACTGTCAAGGTGCCATAGTAGCCAATCCCTGTGTAATTAATGCCTACAGCGCATAAGCAGGCAACATCATATTTTTGGTGTGCAAAGATATAGTCCCTCGGTGGACATTGGATGTTGCCATTAAGTCCTACATCATCAGATAACATGGCAGTAGGCTGGTGATCGATAACGGTAGGTCACAGGCAGACAAATAAGACCTCCTCATGATCTGTGGAGTCCCGGCTTTCGATGTCTATTGACGTATTCCGTGATTATTTTGTTTATGCTTCACAACGCTAACCGAAATGTAGGTGGCAGCCATCTTGAAAATGAGGTCATCGGCTCTGCCTGTGCTTATAAATTTGCATGCCCATATATGGTAGTAAGTCACACCGAAGATTTGAAGGCACCGATCAATAGCCAAGATACTCAGCTGACGGCAGACTTTGCAGATAGGGGCTACCGTTTTCATTCCAGACTGAAAATAAAAATAATTTTAAAAATAGGGTCACCAAATATGAGAACTTTACATTCAAGAGGTTTTAACGGGACAGGGACACAGCTGCTCACCCTTGATATCCTGAGGAGTGTCTTTGGAGAAGGGCAGAGGATCTAGAGCCAGGACCAATACAGACAGCTTGCTGAAGACCAGCCCAAACACAGCTACTGCTAGGGCTTTGTGCTGCGTCTGGTCCAGGAAATTCACTGGACTGGTGGGGGGCACACAGCAGGAAGAGACCAGAGATAAGACCAAGCAAACACCCGCAAATGAATGGTAACATATTTCATTGTCATAAATTGTCTCATAGTGTGTTATTGCGATGAGGCAGCCTGAGTTGTTCTTGTAACAGTGTGGTTTCTCACTGGGCACAGACGTCAGTTCAACATCTAGTTTTGATTTATATTTGGTTGAGTTGTCAACTAACATGAATTCAACATGAAATCAACAACAAAATGTCACCATGTCATTGGGATTTTAGGTTCAATTTTGGGTAGAAAAAAAATAGGAAATTCCCTCATGTTTCCTTTCTCTTTTCAAATCCAATTAGTTTTCCACATTGATTCAATGTCATCACATTTAATTTTGGTGTTGAAATTACATGGAAACAACGCTGATTCAACCAGTATTTGCCCAGTGGGTTGTCACATATTGACAAGAGTTCCTGGTTGCTTCATGTTGATATGTTTTTGTAAATGAACCTGCACTTTACCTTGAGATACCAGTTGATCCACTGGCAAAACCCTCACATAGACTCTTTCTTCTCTTCAGGACCGCTAGAATCAGCACCACAACGAGCTAGGAAACAAGATATTCCGTAAAGTGATACAATAGGAACTCTAATTCCTCTCCTAAACTAGACTAAACTAAAATAATCATCTAATGTACCTTGTTGTCAAGCCAGAGGGCCTGAAGTAATATGGGGGGGACTCCTAGGAAAGGACCTTCTGAATGCTACCTCCCCATTGTCTCATTATTTTTGATGAGACCCTGGTAAGTGGAGACGCTGACCCACCCTTCCAGCCTGGTCTCATAGACTAGACGTGACATAGGAAACCTTAAAAACTGGCACACTCAAATGAGTATGATACGTTACGTTTGGTACGGTTACATAGGACAGAAGGTTGCTTACAGCAAGAAGAAAAGAAGGGTGGTTGGTTGGGGTGTTTGGGTGTATAACATGGGCGTACACATCACAGACAAACTGAAATGGTCCACCCACACAGACAGTGTGGTGTAGAAGGCGCAACAGTGCCTCCTCAACCTCAGGAGGCTGAAGAAATTTGGCGTGTCACCCAAAACCCTGACTTACTTTTACAGATGCACAATTGAGAGCATCCTGTCGGGCTGTATCACCGCCTGTTACGGCAACTGCACCGCCCTCAACCACAAGGCTCTCCAGAGGGTAGTGAGGTCTGCACAACGCATCACCGGGGGCAAACTACCTGCCCTCCATGACATCTACGGCACCCGATGTCACAGGAAAGCCAAAAAGATCATCAAAGACAACAACCACCCGAGCCACTGCCTGTTCACCCCGCTATCATCCAGAAGGCGAGGTCAGTACAGGTGCATCAAAGCTGGGACCGAGAGAATGAAAAACAGCTTCTATCTCAAGGCCATCAGACTGTGAAATAGCCATCAGTAACTCAGAGAGGCTGCTGTCTACACTGAGACCCAATCACTGGCCACCTTAATAAATGGATCACCAGTCACTTTAAACAATGCCACTTTAAATAATGTTTACCTATCTTACATTACTCACATCACATGTACAGTATATACTGTATTTTATACCATCTACTGCACCTTGCCTATGCCACTCGGCCATTGCTCATCCATATACTGATATGTACATATTCTCATTCACCCCTTTAGATTTGTGTGTATTAGGTAGTTTCGCTACACTCGCATTAACATCTGCTAACCATGTGTATGTGACCAATAACATTTGATAACCAATAACATTGGCTAACCATGTGTATGTGACCAATAACATCTGACAACCAATAACATCTGCTAACCATGTGTATGTGACCAATAACATTTGATAACCAATGATATCTGCTAACCATGTGTATGTGACCAATAACATTTGATTTGATTTGATTTTAATTTGATTTGAACACCAATATCTAGCAACCAAAATATTGCGTGTTTGAATTTCCTCAGACAACTTTAGCATTTTCTCTAATTAGCAACATTGGAACTACGTACTAACTACTTTTTAGCTACATGCTATATAGCATGTTAGCTAACCCTTCCCTTCCACCAATTATCCACCTAGCTAGCGTTAGCCAAAACAAATGGGAATTTGTAAGATATCATAAGAATTATAATTCAGGAACATATCATACAAAATGGATGGACAGCCACACATGAATACATACCATACCAAACTTAACATATCATACTCATTAGAGTGTCACGGATTTACATGTATTATGTTACGTGTACCCCTGAGTCCAGGTTGTCCCTACATAGTGCTCTGAGTGTGCTCTATTTGGCAGAATCCCAAAGTCCTACGGTGTGTCAGTTCAATTATAATTCATGCCGTTGTTCTCCTCAGAAAAGTGGAGCGAGCCCTCTACTACAAATTGGACAAGGCCTAACGATGACATATATCACTGATGATGTTGAGGGAGATGGCTTTCTGAGGTCATAGAGAGTAGTACCAATGTACTGACTGAACATCCCCTTTAGGACATGGCCTACAGTCATCTGTACTGACTGAACATCCCCTTTAGGACATGGCCTACAGTCATCTGTACTGACTGAACATCCCCTTTAGGGCATGGTCTACAGTCACCTGTACTGACTGAACATCCCCTTTAGGACATGGCCTACAGTCATCTGTACTGACTGAACATCCCCTTTAGGGCATGGTCTACAGTCATCTGTACTGACTGAACATCCCCTTTAGGGCATGGTCTACAGTCATCTGTACTGACTGAACATCCCCTTTAGGGCATGGTCTATAGTCATCTGTACTGACTGAACATCCCCTTTAGGACATGGCCTACAGTCATCTGTACTGACTGAACATCCCCTTTAGGACATGGTCTACAGTCATCTGTACTGACTGAACATCCCCTTTAGGGCATGGTCTATAGTCATCTGTACTGACTGAACATCCCCTTTAGGACATGGTCTATAGTCATCTGTACTGACTGAACATCCCCTTTAGAACATGGTCTATATAAACATTCACTGTTTCCATTCATTCCAAACATTCATATTTGATATTCATTTGACCTGTGACCCCTACTGTTGTTGGTAAGTGTGTACTGGATGTGTGTCTCTGTAATTACATGGCTCATTAGTAAAAGAGACCTTGGTCTCAACATGACTTCCTGTTCGAGGTTCAAGTAAAATGTTTTCACCAGGTGTAAATCTTGAAAATAGCCAGAAGGTCTGATACTTACGGATACTGAAGCGATGCATATGTGAAAAAGCTGGTCATCCGCTGTGGGGTCACATGGGAGAATAACTCTGAAACAGTCATGTAACACAAGCTGAGCAATGGCCGTCAGAAACCACTGACGCAGAGCAAAAACAAACTCCCTAGAAATCCTGTTCAGCCTGACTGTGCTCTCGGTAGCGAATCTGACAAGAGTTTCACCTAACAACTGAAAATATGCCATTTGTAATAGATCATTTAATCATGGATGGAAAAACTGGAAGAATTGAAAACCAGCTATACTTTGGCCCATGCAGGTCAGTGATTGAGAAACCCTGATCTTCGATTAAATAAAATCATCATAACATTATGACACAGTCCCCCCATAATTCATTGCACTGATCCTGTGTGGCTCAGTTGGTAGAGCATGATGCTTGCAACATCAGGGTTGAAAAAATGTGATTCCCGCTGTGCTGTGGCCACGGATACGAAAATGTATGTCAGTCACTTTGGATTTTTAAAAAGTGTTGGCTAAATAGTATGCTATTTACTGACCCCCATACTTACTCTTTTGGAGGTCTGGTGGGTTCCATATTGTTGGAGTACCAGTCTGAGTAGTCATAGTAGTTATACGGTTCCTCTTCTACCACCTTGGTCTGGTTCATCTTGATCTTGTCTCTGTTGCTATAGTCCACGTTGACGGGTGAAAACCAGAGGAAATCCACCTAGCCAACCTCGATCATCAACCGTCTCTCCAGCTATGTCCCAACGCAGCGCAGCACCTAGCCAACCTCGATCATCAACCGTCTCTCCAGCTATGTCCCAACGCAGCGCAGCTCCTAGCCAACCTCGATCATCTACCGTCTCTCCAACGCAGCTATGTCCCAACGCAGCGCAGCACCTAGCCAACCTCGATCATCAACCGTCTCTCCAACGCAGCTATGTCCCAACGCAGCGCAGCACTTCCTGATCAATAAATATTGATAAGTTGTAATTGTATTGAGAGTTGTAGCTTACTCCACTGTGTGTTGGGTAGCTTTGAGTTCAGGTTGTGCAGCGTCTGAGGTACAGAGAGAGAGACCTCTGGTCAGGTGTCCAGTCGTGTTGTCCCTGCTGTAGGAGTTTAGTACACACTCTAACAGAGTCTAACAATGCACCCTTACCCCCAATACATTCCACACACACACACTAACCACATAACACCCCCAGATTACCTCAGCACACAAAGACAGGAGGGAGGAGACCAGGGTCAAGGGGTGTGAGAAGGATGGCGAGAGGGATGAAGCTCTTTTGACCTCTAGTGACCTCAGTTTCGTGATTGAAGTAGCGAGCCAATAATAATGTTTCCGTCTGTGTTGGTGTTGTTTTAGTGGAGGTTGGTTCTCCTGCAGCAGGAAGACAGGTGTTGTTTTAGTGGAGGTTGGTTCTCCTGCAGCAGGAAGACAGGTGTTGTTTTAGTGGAGGTTGGTTCTCCTGCAGCAGGAAGACAGGTGTTGTTTTAGTGGAGGTTGGTTCTCCTGCAGCAGGAAGACAGGTGTTGTTTTAGTGGAGGTTAGTTCTCCTGCAGCAGGAAGACAGGTGTTGTTTTAGTGGAGGTTGGTTCTCCTGCAGCAGGAAGACAGGTGTTGTTTTAGTGGAGGTTGGTTCTCCTGCAGCAGGAAGACAGGCCATGTGTGGTGTTGTTTTAGTGGAGGTTGGTTCTCCTGCAGCAGGAAGACAGGCCATGTGTGGTGCTAGAAGAGCTAGTGTCCTGTAATTCCTGTCATAATGATGAATGATGGTTCACTTTATAGAAAGTTAATATAAATATAAAGTTGATAAAAATATAAAGTTCATATAAAGTTCATACAAATATAAAGATTAAATAAATATAAAGTTTATATATAAAGTTAATATAAATATAAAGTTTAAATATAAAGTTAATATAAATATAGAGTTTAAATAAATATAAAGTTAATATAAATATAAAGTTTAAATATAAAGTTTAAATAAATATAAAGTTAATATAAAGTTTATATAAATATAACGTTAATATAAAGTTTAAATATAAAGTTGATAAAAATATAAAGTTAATGTAAAGTTAATATAAATATAGTTTATGTAAATATAAAGTTAATATAAAGTTTAAATAAATATAACGTTTATGTAAATATAAAGTTACTATAAATATAAAGTTTATGTAAATATAAAGTTACTATAAATATAAAGTTTTTGTATAAAGTTAATATAAATATAAAGTTAATATAAATATAAAGTTTAAATATAAAGTTTAAATAAATTTAAAGTTAATATAAATATAAAGTTAATATAAATATAAAGTTTAAATATAAAGTTTAAATAAATATAAAGTTTAAATATAAAGTTAATATAAATATAAAGTTTAAATAAATATAAAGTTAATATAAATATAAAGTTAATGTAAATATAAAGTTAATATAAATATAAAGTTTTTGTAAATATAAAGTTAATATAAATATAAAGTTAAAATAAATATAAAGTTAATATAAATATAAAGTTAATATAAATATAAAGTTTAAATAAATATAAAGTTTATGTAAATATAAAGTTAATATAAATATAAGTTTGATATAAATATAAAGTTGATATAAATTAATCTGGCAACCTAAGGCTGTACCTGTGTTGCTCTATCAGACAGGCAACATTGAACAACAGCTCAGAAAAACAGTTGTGAAAATCAACATGTTCCAGCTGCCCAGATCTCTCAGTGAGATTGAGAAATACGTCACGACTGTGCTGCAACGTGGTTTAACCTGCTCGCTTCACACTGCCTGTTACTCAAAGAGCTTAGCTTTTAATATGATGAAAAATCACTGATTGAAAGTCTCTTATTCTAACAGGGGCTAGCTTTGTGCTGTGGGGAATGGCCTCAGGGCAAGGGGAGAGAGAGAATGTTTAACAGTTTATACGTCAGAGAAAGGTTCTGAAACACTTGTTTTTGCACTGAAAATGATGGCATCCTGTTAGCGTTGTTTCTGAGGTTTCTGCCATATTAACTGTCATTATTTATTACATCCAGAATATAGAGGCTGTAAAGAGCCTCCTTGAGCCCTCCTTAGTCCATGGTTTACTAGTTGTGTATTTAATGATCTGCTGCTAGCAGGCAACAGAAAGAAGCAGCTAGGACATCTACCACTGTCTCTGCTGTTTTAATGAATGGAACCGGGTCAGACATCTACGTTTTGGGTTCTCATAAAACATCAGACACATCAATTAGTGGATTTTCCTGCAGCATCATTTTCTCTCCTCATTAAAGAAGAAAGCAGTGTACTCTCTCCAACTCAGTATAAAAGGATGGTTGTTTGGTTAGAGGGGTTCAGAGTTCCATAATATCAACCTGTGAGCCAGGTCATGCAATAAGAGAAGAAGGACAGGGGGAGAGAGGAGAGGAAGGAGAGGGAGGAGAGGAGAGGGAGAGGGAGAGAGAGGAGAGGAAGGACAGGGAGGAGAGGAGAGGGAGGAGAGGGAGGAGAGAGGAGAGAGGAGAGAGGAAGGAGAGGGGGAGAGGGAGAGAGAGGGAGAGAGGAGAGGAGGAGAGGGGAGAGAGAGGGAGAGAGAGGGAGGAGAGGAGAGGAAGGAGAGGAGAGGAGGAGAGGAGGGAGAGGAGGAGGAGGAGAGGGAGGAGAGAGGAGAGGGAGGAGAGGGAGAGAGAGGAGAGGAGGAGAGGGAGAGAGAGGAGAGGAGAGGAGAGGAGGAGGAGGAGAGGGAGGAGAGGGAGGAGAGGGGAGAGAGAGGAGAGAGGGAGAGGAGAGGAGAGGAAGGGAGAGGGGAGAGGAGAGGAGAGGAGAGGAGAGGAGAGGGAGAGGGGAGAGGAGAGGAGAGGGAGGAGAGAGGAGAGGGAGGAGAGGAAGGGAGGAGAGGAGAGGGAGGAGAGAGAGAGGAGAGGAGAGGAGAGGAGGAGAGGGAGAGAGGAGAGAGGGAGGAGAGGGAGAGGAGAGGAAGGAGAGGGAGAGAGAGAGAGAGAGGGAGGAGAGGAGAGGAGGAGAGGGAGAGGAGGAGAGAGGAGAGAGGAGAGGAGAGGAGAGGGAGGAGAGGAGGGAGAGAGAGGAGAGGAGAGAGAGGAGAGGGGGAGAGAGAGAGGAGAGGGAGGAGAGGGAGGAGGGAGGAGAGGGAGAGAGAGGAGAGGGAGGAGAGGGAGGAGAGGGAGAGAGAGGGAGAGAGAGGAGAGGAGGAGAGGGAGGAGAGGGAGAGAGAGAGGAGAGGGAGGAGAGGGAGAGAGGAGGAGAGGAGAGAGGGAGAGGAGGAGAGGAGAGAGGGAGAGGGAGAGGAGAGGGAGGAGAGGGAGAGAGAGGAGAGGGAGGAGAGGGAGAGGAGAGGGAGGAGAGGGAGAGAGAGGAGGGAGAGAGAGGAGAGGAGAGAGAGGAGAGGAGAGAGAGGGAGGAGGGAGAGGAGGAGAGGAGAGAGAGGAGAGGGAGAGAGAGGAGAGGGAAGGAGAGGGAGAGAGAGGAGAGAGGGAGGAGAGGAAGGAGAGGGAGAGGAGGAGAGGAAGGAGAGGGAGAGAGAGGAGAGGAAGGAGAGGGAGAGAGAGGGAGGAGAGAGAGAGGAGAGGAGAGAGGGAGAGGGAGAGGAGGAGAGGGAGAGAGAGGAGGGAGGAGAGAGGGAGGAGGAGAGGAGAGGAGAGGAGAGGGAGAGAGAGGAGAGGAAGGAGAGGGAGAGGGAGGAGAGGGAGAGAGAGGAGAGGAAGGAGAGGGAGAGGGAGGAGAGGAAGGAGAGAGGAGAGAGAGGAGAGGAAGGAGAGGGAGAGAGAGGAGAGGAAGGAGAGAGAGAGGGGAGGAAGGAGAGGGAGAGAGAGAGAGAAGGAGAGGACAGGGGGAGGGAGGAGAGGGAGAGAGAGGAGAGGAAGGAGAGGGAGGAGAGAGGAGAGGAAGGAGAGGGAGAGAGAGGAGAGGAAGGAGGAGAGGGGAGGAAGGGAGAGGGAGAGAGAGGAGAGGAAGAGAGAGAGAGAGGAGAGGAAGGAGAGGGAGAGAGAGGAGAGGAAGGAGAGGGAGAGAGAGGAGAGGAAGGAGAGGGAGAGGAGGAGGAAGAGAGGAGAGGGAGGAGAGGGAGAGAGAGGGAGAGGAAGGAGAGGGG
This sequence comes from Oncorhynchus tshawytscha, assembly GCF_018296145.1. Lineage (NCBI taxonomy): Eukaryota > Metazoa > Chordata > Actinopteri > Salmoniformes > Salmonidae > Oncorhynchus > Oncorhynchus tshawytscha. The sequence goes on from NW_024609783.1 coordinate 33,103, forward strand.
AGGGAGGGAGAGGAAGGAGAGGGAGAGGGAGGAGAGGAAGAGAGGGAGAGGAGAGGGAAGGAGAGGGAGAGGGAGGGAGAGGAAGATGGGGAGGGAGGAGAGGAAGGAGAGGAGAGGGAGGAGAGGGGAGAGGAAGGAGAGGGAGAGGAGGAGAGAAGGAGAGGAGAGGGAGGAGAGGAAGGAGAGGGAGAGAGAGGAGGGGGAGGAGGGGAAGAGAGGGAGAGAGAGGAGAGGAAGGGAGAGGGAGAGAGAGGAGAGGAAGGAGAGGGAGAGGGAGGAGAGGGAGGAGAGGGAGAGGGAGAGGAAGGAGAGGAGAGGGGAGAGGAAGGAGAGGGAGAGGGAGGAGAGGGAAGGAGAGGGAGAGAGAAGGAAGGAGAGGGAGAGGGGAGGAGAGGGAGGAGAGGGAGAGAGAGGAGAGGAAGGAGAGGGAGAGGGAGGAGAGGAAGGAGAGGGAGAGAGGGAGGAGAGGAAGGAGAGGGAGAGGGGAGAGAGGGGGAGGAGAGAGAGGAGAGGGAGAGAGAGGAGAGGAAGGAGAGGGAGAGAGAGAGAGAGGAGAGGAAGGAGAGAGGGAGAGGGAGAGGGAGAGAGGGAGGAGAGGGAGAGAGAGGAGAGGAAGAGGGAGAGAGAGGGAGGAGAGGGGGAGAGAGGGAGAGAAGGAGAGGGGAGAGGGAGAGGAGAGGAGAGGGAGAGAGAGAGAGAGGAGAGGGAGAGAGAGGAGAGGAAGGAGAGGGAGAGAGAGGAGAGGAAGGGAGAGAGAGGGAGAGAGAGGAGAGGGAGAGAGAGAGGAAGGAGAGGGAGAGGGAGGAGAGGAAGGAGAGGGGGAGGGAGAGAGAGAGGGAGAGGGAGGAGAGGGAAGGAGGAGAGAGAGGAGGAGGAAGGAGAGGGAGAGGGAGGAGAGGAAGGAGAGGGAGAGAGAGGGGGAGAAGAAGGAGAGGGAGAGAGAGGAGAGGAAGAGAGGGAGAGAGAGGAGAGGAAGGAGAGGGAGAGAGAGAGAGGGAGGAGAGGAGAGAGAGGAGAGGAGAGAGGAGAGACAGGAGAGAGGGAGAGGAGGAGAGGAAGGAGAGGGAGAGAGAGGAGAGGAGAGGGAGAGGGAGAGAGGAGAGGGAGGAGAGGGAGAGGAGAGAGAGGGAGGAGAGGAAGGAGAGGGGAGGGAGGAGAGGAAGGAGAGGGAGAGGGAGGAGAAGAAGGAGAGGGAGAGAGAGGAGAGGGAAGGAGAGGGAGAGAGAAGGAGAGGAGGGAGAGGGAGAGAGAGGGAGGGAGGAGAGGGGAGAGAGAGGAGAAGAAGGAGAGGGAGAGGAGGAGGAGAGGGAGGGAGAGGGAGAGAGAGGAGAGGAAGGAGAGGGAGAGGGAGGAGAGGAAGGAGAGGGAGAGGGGGAGAAGGGAGAGGGGAGGGAGGAGAGGAAGGAGAGGGGGAGAGAGGAGGAGGGAGGAAGGAGAGGAAGGAGAGGGAGGAGAGGAGAGGAAGGAGAGGGAGAGGAGAGGGAGGAGAGGAAGGAGAAGAGAGAGGAGAGAGGAGAGGGAGAGAGAGGAGAGGAAGGAGAGGGAGAGGAGAGGAGAGGAAGGACAGGGGGAGGGAGGAGAGGGAGGAGAGGGGAGAGGGAGAGGGGAGGAGAGGGGGAGGAGAGGAAGGAGAGGGGGGAGGAAGGAGAGGAGAGAGAGAGGAAGGAGAGGGAGGAGAGGAAGGAGAGAGGGGAGAGAGGAGAGGGAGGAGGAGGGGAGAGAGAGGAGAGGGAGGAGAGGAAGGAGAGGGAGAGAGGAGAGGGAGAGGGGGAGAGGGAGGAGAGGGGAGGGAGAGGGGGAGAGAGGAGAGGACAGGGGGGAGGGAGGAGAGGAAGGAGAGGGAGAGAGAGGAGAAGAAGGAGAGGGAGAGAGGGAGGGAGAGGAAGGAGAGGGAGAGGGAGAGGAGGAGAAGGAGAGGGAGAGAGGGAGAGGAAGGAGAGGGAGAGAGAGGAGAGGAAGGAGAGGGAGAGAGGGAGAGAGGAGAGGGAGAGAGAGGAGAGGAAAGGAGAGAGAGGGAGGAGAGAGGAGAGAGAGAGAGAGGAGAGGAGAGGGGGAGGAGAGGAAGGAGAGGAGAGAGAGGAGAGGAAGGAGAGGAGGGAGGAGAGGGAGGAGAGGGAGAGAGAGAGAGAGGAAGGAGAGGGAGAGAGAGGAGAGGAGAGGAGAGGGAGAGAGAGGAGAGAGGAGAGGGAGGAGAGGGAGAGAGAGGAGGAGAGGGAGGAGAGGGAGAGAGAGGAGAGGGGAGAGGGAGAGGAGGAGGAGAAGGAGAGGGAGAGAGAGGAGAGGAAGGAGAGGGAGAGAGAGGAGAGGAGGAGAGAGGAGAGGGAGAGAGGAGAGGGAGAGGGGAGAGAGAGGAGGAGGGAGGAGAGGGAGAGAGAGGAGAGAAGGAGAGGGAGAGAGAGGAGAGGAAGGAGAGGGAGAGAGAGGAGAGGAGAGGAGAGGGAGGAGAGGAGAGGGGGAGGGAGAGAGGGAGGAGAGGAGGGAGGAGAGGGAGAGGGAGGAGAGGAAGGAGAGGGAGAGAGAGGAGAGGAAGGAGAGGGAGGAGAGGAGAGGAAGGAGAGGGGAGAGAGGAGAGGAAGGAGAGGGAGAGAGAGGAGAGGAAGGAGAGGAAGGAGGGAGAGAGAGGAGGGAGGGAGAGAGAGGGAGAGGAAGGAGAGGGAGAGGAGGAGAGGAAGGAGAGGGAGAGAGAGGAGAGGAAGGAGAGGGAGAGAGGGGAGAGGAAGGAGAGGGAGAGGGAGGAGAGGAAGGAGAGGGAGAGAGGAGAGGAAGGAGAGGGAGAGGAGGAGAGAAGGACAGGGGGAGGGAGGAAGGAGAGGGAGAGGAGAGGAGAGGGAAGGAGAGGGAGAGAGAGGAGAGGAAGGGAGAGGGAGGAGAGGAGAGGAAGGAGAGGGAGAGAAGGACAGGGGGAGGGAGGAGAGGGAGAGAGAGAGAGGAAGGAGAGGAGAGAGAGAGAGGAGAGGAAGGGAGAGGGGGGAAGGGAGAGGGAGAGAGAGGAGGAGAGGAGAGGGAGAGAGAGGAGAGGAAGGAGAGGGGAGAGGGAGGAAGGAGAGGGAGGACAGGGGGAGGGAGGAGAGAGGAAGAGGGACAGGGAGAGAGAAGGAGAGGAAGGAGAGGGGGAGGAAGGGAGAGGGGGAGAGAGGAGAGGAAGGGAGGGAGAGGGAGGAGAGGAAGGAGAGGGAGGAGAGAGGGGAGGAAGGAGAGGGAGAGGGAGGAGGAGAGGGAAGGAGAGGGAGAGGGAGGAGAAGGGAGAGAGAGGAGGAGAGGAAGGAGAGGGGGAGAGAGGAGAGGAAGGAGAGGGGAGAGAGAGGGAGAGGGAGAGAGAGGAGAGGGAGGAGGGAGAGGAGAGGGAGAGGAGAGGAGAGGGAGGAGAGAAGGAGAGGGAGAGAGAGGAGAGGAAGGAGAGGGAGAGGGAGGAGAGGAAGGACAGGGAGAGGGAGGAGAGGAAGGAGAGGGAGAGAGGGAGAGGGGAGGAGAGGGGGAGAGAGGAGAGGAAGGAGAGGAGAGAGAGGAGAGGGAGGAGAGGGAGAGGGAGGAGAGGGAGGAGAAGGGAGAGAGAGAGAGAGAGGAAGGAGAGGGAGAGAGAGGGAGGAAGGAGAGGAGAGGGGGAGGGAGAGAGGGAGAGAGAGGAGAGGGAGAGGGGGAGGAGAAAAGGACAGGGGAGGGAGGAGAGGGAGAGGAGAGAGAGGAGAGGGAAGGAGAGGGAGAGGGAGGAGGAAGGAGAGGGAGAGGGAGGAGAGAAGGAGAGGGAGAGGGGAGGAGAGGAAGGAGAGGGAGAGGGAGGAGAGGAAGGAGAGGGAGAGAGAGGAGAGAAGGAGAGTGAAAGGGAGGAGAGGAAGGGGGGGAGGGAGGAGGAAGGAAGGAGAGGGAGAGGGAGGAGAGGAAGGAGAGGGAGAGAGAGGAGAGGAAGGAGAGGGAGAGGGAGGAGAGGAAGGAGAGGGAGAGGGAGGAGAGGAAGGACAGGGGAGGGAGGAGAGGAAGGAGAGGGAGAGAGAGAAGGAGAGGGGAAGGAGAGGGAGAGAGAGGAGAGGGAAGGAAAGGAAGGGGGGGAGGGAGGAGAGGAAGGAGAGGGAGAGGGAGGAGAGGAAGGAGAGGGAGAGAGAGGAGAGGAGGAGGGGGAGAGAGAGGAGAGGAAGGAGAGGGAGAGGGAGGAGAGGAAGGAGAGGGAGAGAGAGGAGAGGAAGGAGAGGGAGAGAGAGGAGAGGAAGGAGAGGGAGAGAGAGGAGAGGGAGGAGAGGGAGAGGGAGGAGAGGAAGGAGAGGGAGAGGGAGGAGAGGAAGGAGAGGGAGAGAGAGGGAGAGGAAGGAGAGGGAGAGAGAGGAGAGGAAGGAGAGGGAGAGAGAGGAGAGGAAGGAGAGGGGGAGAGGAGAGAGGAAGGAGAGGGAGAGAGAGGAGAGGGAGGAGAGGGAGAGGGAGGGAGAGGAAGGAGAGGGAGAGAGAGGAGAGGAAGGAGAGGGAGAGAGAGGAGAGGAAGGAGAGGGAGAGAGAGGAGAGGAAGGAGAGGGAGAGAGAGGAGAGGAAGGAGAGGGAGAGGGAGGAGAGGAAGGAGAGGGAGAGAGAGGAGAGGAAGGAGAGGGAGAGGGAGGAGAGGAAGGACAGGGGAGGGAGGAGAGGAAGGAGAGGGAGAGAGAGGAGAGGAAGGAGAGGGAGAGAGAGGAGAGGGAGGTGAAAGGAAGGAGGGGGGAGGGAGGAGAGGAAGGAGAGGGAGAGGGAGGAGAGGAAGGGGGAGGGAGAGAGAGGAGAGGAAGGAGAGGGAGAGGGAGGAGAGGAAGGGAGAGGGAGAGGGAGGAGAGGAAGGACAGGGGGAGGGAGGAGAGGAAGGAGAGGGAGAGAGAGGAGAGGAAGGAGAGGGAGAGAGAGGAGAGGGAGGTGAAAGGAAGGAGGGGGAGGGAGGAGAGGAAGGAGAGGGGAGAGGGAGGAGAGGAAGGAGAGGGAGAGAGAGGAGAGGAAGGAGAGGGAGAGAGAGGAGAGGAAGGAGAGGGAGAGGGAGGAGAGGAAGGAGAGGGAGAGAGAGGAGAGGAAGGAGAGGGAGAGAGAGGAGAGGAAGGAGAGGGAGAGGGAGGAGAGGAAGGACAGGGGGAGGGAGGAGAGGAAGGAGAGGGAGAGAGAGGAGAGGAAGGAGAGGGAGAGAGAGGAGAGGGAGGTGAAAGGAAGGAGGGGGAGGGAGGAGAGGAAGGAGAGGGAGAGGGAGGAGAGGAAGGAGAGGGAGAGAGAGGAGAGGAAGGACAGGGGGAGGGAGGAGAGGAAGGACAGGGGAGGGAGGAGAGGAAGGAGAGGGAGAGAGAGGAGAGGAAGGAGAGGGAGAGAGAGGAGAGGAAGGAGAGGGGGGAGGGAGGAGAGGAAGGAGAGGAGGGGGAGGAGAGGAAGGACAGGGGGAGGGAGGAGAGGGAGAGGGAGAGGGAGGGAGGAGAGGGAGAGAGAGGAGAGGAAGGACAGGGGGAGGGAGGAGAGGAAGGAGAGGGAGAGGGAGGAGAGGAAGGACAGGGGGAGGGAGGAGAGGGGAGAGAGAGGTGAAAGGAAGGAGGGGGAGGGAAGGAGGAAGGAGAGGGAGAGGGAGGGAGAGAGGGAGAGAGGGGAATGGAGGGAGGAGGGAGAGGGTGGAGAGAGGAAGGAGAGGGAGAGGGAGGAGAGGAAGGAGAGGGGAAGAGAGGGGGAAGGAGGAGAGGAAGGAGGAGGGAGGAGGGGGGGAGGAGAGGGCGGGGAGGGGGAGGAAGGAGAGGGGAGAGAGGAGAGAGGAAGGAGAGGGAGAGGGAGGAGAGGAAGGAGAGGGAGAGAGAGGAGAGGAAGGACAGGGGGAGGGAGGAGAGGGAGAGGGAGGTGAAAGGAAGGAGGGGGAGGGAAGTGAGGAAGGAGAGGGAGAGGGAGGGAGGAGAGGGAGAGAGGGGAATGGAGGGAGGAGGGGAGAGGGTGGAGAGAGGAAGGAGAGGGAGAGGGAGGAGAGGAAGGAGAGGGGAAGGAGAGGGGGAAGGAGGAGAGGAAGGAGTGAGGGAGGAGTGGGGGGGGAGGAGAGGGCGGGAGAGGGGGAGGAAGGAGAAGGAGAGAGGAGAGAGGAAGGAGAGGGGGAAGGAGAGGGGGAAGGAGGAGAGGAAGGAGAGGGAGGGAGGAGAGAGGAAGGAGAGGGGCAGGGGAATGGTAGGATGGAGAGCCTAAGCTTTTCTGCTTTGTGGATTAGATGATGAAGGTCTCACAAGGCCTTGGCACACAGCAGGCTAACAGCTAAGGGTTCTGGCAGAAGGCTGAGAAGGCTGCTATGTCTGTTCCTTCAGACCCTGCTAAGAAGGCTTAGGCCTCTGGAGGAGGAGACACCACTTGTTAAACAAGGTCCGATAGGGCCTGAGGGGCGAATGCAGTTCATTGGTTCATTTGATAGCCAAATGATTCTCAAGCTGATCCATGTGTTTGTCCAAAAATGGTGGTATATTTCAACGCGGGTTGTTTTCATGTGACGTTGTAATGGTTGTCTCAATGTATTTCATGTGGCATTGTAATGGTTGTCTCAATGTATTTCATGTGACGTTGTAATGGTTGTCTCAATGTATTTCATGTGCCATTGTAATGGTTGTCTCAATGTATTTCACGTAGTTGTAATGGTTGTCTCAATGTATTTCATGTGGCCCTTGATAGCGTTCACACACCAAGCTACTGTACTGCTTATAGTGTCTATGAGCAGAGCATGAAGGTGGAACTCAAAATAATCACATTGCTAGAATATTCTACCTTTGTGTGTGTGTGTGTGTGTGTGTGTGTGTCTGTGTGTCCGTGTCTGTGTGTGTGTGTGTCTGTGTGTGTGTGTGTCTGTGTGTCTGTGTGTGTGTCTGTGTGTGTGTGTGTGTGTGTGTGTGTGTGTGTGTGTGTGTGTGTGTGTGTGTGTGTGTGTGTGTGTGTGTGTGTGTGTGTGTGTGTG
>NW_024609783.1:45000-52500 GCF_018296145.1 Oncorhynchus tshawytscha
TGATGTGGTGGTGGTGATGTGATGATGATGTGGTGGTGGTGATGTGATGATGATGGTGGTGGTGGTGATGTGGTGGTGATGTGGTGGTGGTGATGTGATGATGATGTGGTGGTGGTGATGTGGTGGTGATGTGGTGGTGGTGATGTGGTGGTGATGTGGTGATGTGGTGGTGGTGATGTGGTGGTGGTGATGTGGTGGTGATGTGGTGATGTGGTGGTGATGTGATGATGTGGTGGTGATGTGATGATGTGGTGGTGATGTGATGATGTGGTGGTGATGTGGTGATGTGGTGGTGGTGATGTGGTGGTGATGTGGTGGTGATGTGGTGATGTGGTGGTGATGTGGTGATGTGGTGGTGGTGATGTGGTGGTGGTGATGTGGTGGTGATGTGATGATGATGTGGTGATGTGGTGGTGATGTGGTGATGTGGTGGTGATGTGGTGATGTGGTGGTGGTGATGTGGTGGTGATGTGGTGGTGGTGATGTGGTGGTGATGTGATGATGATGTGGTGGTGGTGATGTGGTGGTGATGTGGTGATGTGGTGGTGATGTGGTGGTGATGTGGTGGTGATGTGATGATGTGGTGGTGATGTGGTGATGTGGTGGTGATGTGATGATGATGTGGTGGTGGTGATGTGGTGATGTGGTGGTGGTGGTGATGTGGTGATGTGGTGGTGATGTGGTGGTGATGATGTGGTGGTGATGTGGTGGTGGTGATGTGGTGGTGATGTGGTGCTTGGTGATGTGGTGGTGATGTGGTGGTGGTGATGTGGTGGTGATGTGGTGATTGGTGATGTGGTGATGTGGTGGTGATGTGATGGTGATGTGGTGCTTGGTGATGTGGTGGTGATGTGGTGCTTGGTGATGTGATGGTGATGTGGTGGTGATGTGGTGCTTGGCGATGTGGTGCTTGGTGACGGTGGTGGTGGTGTGGTGCTTGGTGATGTGGTGCTTGGTGATGTGGTGGTGATGTGGTGCTTGGTGATGTGGTGGTGATGTGGTGCTTGGTGATGTGTTGGTGATGTGGTGCTTGGTGATGTGGTGGTGATGTGTTGCTTGGTGATGTGTTGCTTGGTGATGCTGTGCTTGGTGATGTGGTGCTTGGTGATGTGATGCTTGGTGACGGTGGTGCTTGGTGATGTGGTGCTTGGTGATGCGGTGCTTGGTGATGTGTTGCTTGGTGATGCGGTGCTTAGTGATGTGGTGCTTGGTGATGTGGTGGTGATGTTGTGCTTGGTGATGTGGTGGTGATGTGGTGCTTGGTGATGTGGTGGTGATGTTGTGCTTGGTGATGTGGTGGTGATGTGGTGCTTGGTGATGTGGTGCTTGGTGATGTGGTGCTTGGTGACAGTGGTGGTGATGTGGTGCTTGGTGATGTGGTGCTTGGTGACGGTGGTGGTGATGTGGTGCTTGGTGATGTGGTGCTTGGTGACGGTGGTGGTGATGTGGTGCTTGGTGATGTGGTGCTTGGTGACGGTGGTGGTGATGTGGTGCTTGGTGATGTGGTGCTTGGTGATGTGGTGGTGATGTGTTGCTTGGTAATGTGTTGCTTGGTGATGCAATGCTTGGTGATGTGGTGCTTGGTGATGTGGTGCTTGGTGACGGTGGTGCTTGGTGATGTGGTGGTGATGTGGTGCTTGGTGATGTGGTGCTTGGTGATGTGGTGGTGATGTGGTGCTTGGTGATGTGGTGCTTGGTGATGCGGTGCTTGGTGATGTGTTGCTTGGTGATGCGGTGCTTAGTGATGTGGTGCTTGGTGACGGTGGTGCTTGGTGATATTTTGGTGATGTGGTGCTTGGTGATGTGGTGCTTGGTGATGTGTTGCTTGGTGATGTGGTGCTTGGTGATGTGTTGCTCGGTGATGTGGTGCTTGGTGATGTGGTGCTTGGTGATGTGTTGCTTGGTGATGGTGATGTGGTGCTTGGTGATGTGTTGCTCGGTGATGTGGTGCTTGGTGATGTGGTGCTTGGTGATCTGTTGCTTGGTGATGTGGTGCTTGGTGATGTGTTGCTTGGTGATGCGGTGCTTGGTGATGTGGTGGTGATGCGGTGCTTGGTGACGGTGGTGGTGATGTGGTGCTTGGTGATGTGGTGCTTGGTGATGTGGTGCTTGGTGATGTGGTGGTGATGCGGTGCTTGATGATGTGGTGCTTGGTGATGTGGTGCTTGGTGATGTGGTGGTGATGTGGTGCTTGGTGATGTGGTGCTTGGTGATGTGGTGGTGATGTGGTGCTTGGTGATGTGGTGCTTGGTGATGTGATGGTGATGCGGTGCTTGATGATGTGGTGCTTGGTGATGTGGTGCTTGGTGATGTGTTGCTTGGTGATGCGGTGCTTGGTGATGCAGTGCTTGGTGATGTGGTGCTTGGTGATGTGGTGCTTGGTGATGTGGTGCTTGGTGATGTGGTGCTTGGTGATGCGGTGCTTGGTGATGTGTTGCTTGGTGATGTGTTGCTTGGTGATGTGTTGCTTGGTGATGTGTTGCTTGGTGATGTGGTGCTTGGTGATGCGGTGCTTGGTGATGTGGTGCCTAGTGATGTGGTGCTTGGTGATGTGGTGCTTGGTGATGTGGTGCTTGGTGATGTGGTGCTTGGTGATGTGGTGCTTGGTGATGCGTTGCTTGGTGATGCGTTGCTTGGTGATGCATTGCTTGGTGATGTGGTGCTTGGTGATGTGGTGCTTGGTGATGTGGTGCTTGGTGATGTGGTGCTTGGTGATGCGTTGCTTGGTGATGTGGTGCTTGGTGATGTGGTGCTTGGTGATGTGGTGCTTGGTGATGTGGTGCTCGGTGATGTGGTGCTTGGTGATGTGGTGCTCGGTGATGTGGTGCTCGGTGATGGGGTGCTTGGTGATGTGTTGCTTGGTGATGCGGTGCTCGGTGATGTGGTGCTCGGTGATGGGGTGCTTGGTGATGTGGTGCTTGGTGATGCGTTGCTTGGTGATGGGGTGCTTGGTGATGCGTTTCTTGGTGATGTGGTGCTTGGTTATGTGGTGCTTGGTGATGTGGTGCTTGGTGATGGGGTGCTCGGTGATGTGGTGCTCGGTGATGTGGTGCTTGGTGATGGGGTGCTTGGTGATGCGTTGCTTGGTGATGGGGTGCTTGGTGATGTGGTGCTTGGTGATGGGGTGCTCGGTGATGTGGTGCTCGGTGATGTGGTGCTCGGTGATGGGGTGCTTGGTGATGTGGTGCTTGGTGATGGGGTGCTTGGTGATGTGGTGCTCGGTGATGGGGTGCTTGGTGATGGGGTGCTTGGTGATGCGTTGCTTGGTGATGCTAGGTTGCTAGTTACAATCCACAATCCAGAAAGTAAGTTTACACTGTCATACAGTGGGGACCTGTAGACTGAGAAATGACTGGGACAAATACACCCTACTGTCATACAGTGGGGACCTGTAGTCTGAGAAATGACTGGGACAAATACACCCTACTGTCATACAGTGGGGACCTGTAGACTGAGAAATGACTGGGACAAATACACCCTACTGTCATACAGTGGGGACCTGTAGACTGAGAAATGACTGGGACAAATACACCCTACTGTCATACAGTGGGGACCTGTAGACTGAGAAATGACTGGGACAAATACACCCTACTGTCATACAGTGGGGACCTGTAGTCTGAGAAATGACTGGGACAAATACACCCTACTGTCATACAGTGGGGACCTGTAGACTGAGAAATGACTGGGACAAATACACCCTACTGTCATACAGTGGGGACCTGTAGTCTGAGAAATGACTGGGACAAATACACCCTACTGTCATACAGTGGGGACCTGTAGTCTGAGAAATGACTGGGACAAATACACCCTACTGTCATACAGTGGGGACCTGTAGTCTGAGAAATGACTGGGACAAATACACCCTACTGTCATACAGTGGGGACCTGTAGTCTGAGAAATGACTGGGACAAATACACCCTACTGTCATACAGTGGGGACCTGTAGACTGAGAAATGACTGGGACAGTGGTTGCCATGAGATGTGGATACTGATGAAGTTCAGTCTACTGTCCAAGTAGTGTTGACAGCCAGACTGGGAGGACCTCTAGTGGTAGGAAAGAGTAACTGGTGTTGTTGTTAGTAGTGGACAGAAGGTGGCGCTGTTCATTTGATTTGTACTTTGTCTTTGCTCACTATTGAAGTTGCCACTGTGTTATTGCTCTGATGGGAAGCTTGTTTTCTCATCCTCTGAGCTCATGTATGATAGCTTGGTGTAAACCTGGTCTCTACTCATCCTCTTCAGTTAATAGATAGCTTGGTGTAAACCTGGTCTCTACTCATCCTCTTCAGTTAATAGATAGCTTGGTGTAAACCTGGTCTCTACTCATCCTCTTCAGTTAATAGATAGCTTGGTGTAAACCTGGTCTCTACTCATCCTCTTCAGTTAATAGATAGCTTGGTGTAAACCTGGTTTCTACTCATTCTCTTCAGTTAATAGATAGCTTGGTGTAAACCTGGTCTCTACTCATCCTCTTCAGTTAATAGATAGCTTGGTGTAAACCTGGTCTCTACTCATCCTCTTCAGTTAATAGATAGCTTGGTGTAAACCTGGTCTCTACTCATCCTCTTCAGTTAATAGATAGCTTGGTGTAAACCTGGTCTCTACTCATCCTCTTCAGTTAATAGATAGCTTGGTGTAAACCTGGTCTCTACTCATCCTCTTCAGTTAATAGATAGCTTGGTGTAAACCTGGTCTCTACTCATCCTCTTCAGTTAATAGATAGCTTGGTGTAAACCTGGTTTCTACTCATTCTCTTCAGTTAATAGATAGCTTGGTGTAAACCTGGTCTCTACTCATCCTCTTCAGTTAATAGATAGCTTGGTGTAAACCTGGTCTCTACTCATCCTCTTCAGTTAATAGATAGCTTGGTGTAAACCTGGTCTCTACTCATCCTCTTCAGTTAATAGATAGCTTGGTGTAAACCTGGTCTCTACTCATCCTCTTCAGTTAATAGATAGCTTGGTGTAAACCTGGTCTCTACTCATCCTCTTCAGTTAATAGATAGCTTGGTGTAAACCTGGTCTCTACTCATCCTCTTCAGTTAATAGATAGCTTGGTGTAAACCTGGTCTCTACTCATCCTCTTCAGTTAATAGATAGCTTGGTGTAAACCTGGTCTCTACTCATCCTCTTCAGTTAATAGATAAAGCTTGGTGTAAACCTGGTCTCTACTCATCCTCTTCAGTTAATAGATAGCTTGGTGTAAACCTGGTCTCTACTCATCCTCTTCAGTTAATAGATAGCTTGGTGTAAACCTGGTCTCTACTCATCCTCTTCAGTTAATAGATAGCTTGGTGTAAACCTGGTCTCTACTCATCCTCTTCAGTTACTCATCCTCTTCAGTTAATTGATAGCTTGGTGTAAACCTGGTCTCTACTCATCCTCTTCAGTTAATAGATAGCTTGGTGTAAACCTGGTCTCTACTCATCCTCTTCAGTTAATAGATAGCTTGGTGTAAACCTGGTCTCTACTCATCCTCTTCAGTAATAGATAGCTTGGTGTAAACCTGGTCTCTACTCATCCTCTTCAGTTAATAGATAGCTTGGTGTAAACCTGGTCTCTACTCATCTTCTTCAGTTAATTGATAGAAGACAAAATACAAGTTTCAATTTATGAAGGCGTGAAATCATAAATACAGCAGACATATTTATGACAGCAGAAATGTACAGTGTCTAAGACGAAACAGATTTTATGTAAATATATTACATTACATCGTGAAAAATATAGACCATGGACGACTAGACTGAAATGTAACTGAAGACATGAGACACAAACATTCTGCCCACAGCAAAGGACATTTTGAGTCTGGGGTCCAACACACAGCAAAGCCCATTATAACACGTTATCAAGCTCAAAAAAGCAGGTCTGTTTACTCTCGTACAGCAATTACATAATGACATGGTTTCCTTTACACACAGCAATAAGATATTTACAACATCCTGTTACACACATCAGTTTGTTCGCTTTCAGGCATGTTCACTTGCGGTGTGTCTCAGTGCAGTTTAAACTCAGCGTCCATTTTGTTTTTCCGTGTATTAGTTCTTGAACATGTCACACAGAAGTTTCTCCATGGGGGTGTTGCCGATGGTCCTGTGGAAGAAGAGGAGCTCGATCCGCTCAGAGCTGACGAAACGCAGAGAGGGCAACAACAGGAGGAGCTTCCCAAATCTACACAGAGAGACAGAGAGGGTGGTGAGTTATACGTTTTGAATTTACAGCAAAGAGAGATTCCATCAAAGTCCTGAAGTGTCTGAAAACAGAAAAATAAAAACTGATTCCAATTCTGTTAGCAGCTATCAAAACAATATCAAGATCAAGTCATTTACAGATCCATAACAGTGAAATTTGATTTCACAGGCCATTTTAACATCCTCTCATTCTTCAGGTTAGTAGCTAGATATACATACAGTGGAATCCAGATCCATGTGGATAAAAGGGAGGGAGGTTGTGTAGGGAGGTCAGGGAGGTTGTTTAGGGAGGTCAGTGAGGTTGTGTAAGGAGGTCAGGAGGCTGTGTAGGGAGGTTGTGTCGGGAGATTGTGTAGGGAGGTAGGGAGGTCAGGGAGGCTGTGTCAGGGAGGCTGTGTAGGGAGGTCAGGGAGGTGTAGGGAGGGAGGTTGTAGGGAGGTCAGGAGCTTGTCAGGGAGGCTTGTCAGGGACAGGAGGCTGTCAGGGAGGTCAGGAGGTTGTGCAGGAGTCAGGGAGGGAGGCTGTGTAGGGAGGTCAGGGAGGTTGTGCAGGGAGGCTTGTAGGGAGGTCAGGGAGGCTGTGTAGGGAGGTCAGGAGGTTGTGCAGGGAGGCTGTCAGGGAGGTCAGGAGGTTGTGTAGGGAGGTCAGGAGGCTGTCAGGGAGGTTGTGCGGGATGGAGGGAGGTCAGGGAGGTTGTGCATGGAGATCAGGGAGGTTGTGCAGGGAGATCAGGGAGGTTGTACAGGGAGATCAGGGAGGTTGTGCAGGGAGATCAGGAGGTTGTGCAGGAGATCAGGGAGGTTGTGCAGGGAGATCAGGGAGGTTGTACAGGGAGATCAGGGAGGTTGTGCAGGAGATCAGGGAGGTTGTGCAGGGAGATCAGGGAGGTTGTGCAGTGAGATCAGGGAGGTTATACAGGGAGGTCGTAGTAGTCCTACCTGGCAGGCTGACTGGAGTAATGTGATCTGATGTGTTGTCCCAACATCACCTGGGACTGATCCTGTAGGTTCTCGACCTGCTCCGGGTCCTTCAGACCTCGGGTCTCTATGACAACAAAGAGAAGAAGAAGGAAAGATCAGTCAAACAGGCCTAGTCTCACGTCTCATCCACATGTCCAGATGGAATCTGGGGAAGTAGAATTTACAGCCCCAGAAACAGAAAGCCCTAATGCAGATCAAACGAAAACATGTATCTCATTACATTCAGCTCTGGTCACAAAAACATCACCACAGATTACATCTGGCCATTCTTATTGCAAAGAAATGACACCATAGCAACAAAAATCACAAACCAACATCCCCTGACCACCCCCA